>NC_029788.2:4017160-4030247 GCF_000816755.2 Arachis ipaensis | reverse complement strand
GCACCAACAGAAACAATAAACCCGAAAGTAGAGAAAGGGAGACCGTGAAGAACCGTGTCAACAACCTTCTTTGACCTCGCCACGAGGTTTATTAGGGACAGCACATTTCTGGTAAGGAGCGGGCTAAGGACTCTTTTTCACCATGGAATGTGGCAGCCATCAAAGATAGTACCCTCCTGACGAAGGGAAACCGTCGTATAAGTAACTCTACATAAAACATAAATGAAGGAAGACCTTAATGTTCCACTCGATGATACGTTAACGTACAATCCCCTCATTTAATTGGGGGGGGGGGGGAGGGGGGGGGAGATTGTTCCAAAGGGGATTGCTGCTAGAGATCCATAGAAAATAGCAATTGTGTTTAAGATAAATCCGATTCCAAAGCACATAAACGGGAACAGCGATGCAGTAAGGATCATGGATTTAATCCAATTTTTACCTGAAATCGTAAATTTAATTGTAATCATTGAGAGAGAGAGAGAGAGAGAGAGAGAGAGAGGGGATGGCTGGTATAGAGTAATCTAAACAAATACAAGATAAAGCAACATCCAATGCAAATGTTTACCCCCATTGCGTGAGTACATCCCTCCACTCACATAACCAGAGATGAATGATGTGAGAGCATAACACACAATAAAGGTTGTGACAATTGCTCCTCGCCTGCAAATTAGATAAATTTAAACATAATAAAGGGGAGAGAAAAAGACCAGGGAAAAAAAGGAACAACCAATAGAAAAACTAGAATAAATTACTTAATCATAGCTGAAATTGAGACTTGTAAGAGAAATTGCCATGCGAATATTGCATTAATTGTATAGTTTATACAATGATACTAACAGTAATGTCTTAATATCCATAACAACATTCCAGTCAGGTTTAACATTATGTGCTTACCCGACATACAACATTCCAACAATAGCCAACAAGATGACAAGAAGAACCAGTAATGCTAACTGAGCACCTGTACCAACAACAGCTGACAGAATCACCAAATTGCGAGGAGGCCGAAAAACATCACCATGCACAAGTTTCCAGCCAGATTCTTCACTAACATCTCTTTCCTGGTATTTGAGCGTCACCAAAGATTGAATCAGAACCATAATGGCTTTATCTCGTAAGAAAGGACATATATTCCGTAAATTACTACAAAATAACTTAAAGAAAGCCTTACCAGAGTTTCCAAATCATCATCTTCCCGGGCATATTTTGCATAGTCATTTCTCAAAGTTCGCATTAATATCATTGAGACCAATCCAGTAAGAAAGATGACCATCATAAAAGAGTTAAAAATGGAGAACCAATGGATCTACAAAAATGTCCAAGAGGATAATTCTCTCAGTTATGTGTCCAGGATAAGATCCACATGAGTTTGCACGTAGCAAGTAACCAACGATATACACCACTTTCAATTTAAATTCTAAAAAAAAAATAAAAAACGAAACTGGCACCATTTATTAACCTGATGCTCAAAGAATGGATAGTCCAAGTAGACATCAAATCGGCGTGCAAAAGTGACATTCGTAGGAATCCATGTGACAGCATATGTCATGTCCAAAGGTCTTCCTACTTCCAAAGGTTTTGGGTTGTCCTGAGTGAGATTCACATGAATGATCTGCAAGAGAATGTAAATAATGGACCTAAGCATGGCATTTCATGTACCCCAATATATATATATGAGATAGAGAAGATCTTTAAATCACTTCTGACCTGATCATTGTTGAATTTAACAATGATGTTCTTGTGTGTGTACAGGACATGCTTGCCATTATCACTGTTCTTATCAGGATGTAGCTCACCAACATATCCTTAAACATGAACAAAATACCTTTGATAATGATCACAAATGAAACGCAAAGTCATCAAATAAATATAAAGAAGCAGAAGCAGCTGTAGGCATACCCCATAATGGTAGGTCATCTGAACTCGTGTTTTGCCCATTGAAGATCAACCATTATAGAAACCAAGGAAAGAAACAGCGTCAAATGTAAGTTATACACCAAACAATCAAGATAAAATAAAGCAAAAAATCGGTGTTTTCTGATTGTTTCAGTCATGCAACTGTTTTCTATTATTGCTATGCCACTATTATTATTCAATGTCAAGCAAAAGCTCATAAAGTATAGGCATTGTATCAATACTGCACAACATACCCATGAAGAATTCAAACCAGTAACTGTTCTCTATTGCATCCTTAAACTGTTTAACTTTCCCCTCATCGAGATCCAGACGACAAAAGGTGGTTTTCTCCAAATTTCCTGGTGAAAAACAAAATAACATCAGTTTTGTCCACTGATAGGTCTTCCATGAAACATCTAGGACAAGAGAAGACAGCATACTTCGGAACTTTATCTCAATTTGGCTATCAATAAGTTCATTGCCACCAAGGACCTCACCAAGACCACCCCATTTATGGGCAGGTTGACCAGGTGGTCGGCAAAATGGGAGGCTGTAATAGTTGTATGTTTCTTGTGGATTATTATAAGGACCAACTTTGTTCACCCAAAGGGTAACTGGGTCATCTTGGTTATACTGCAATTAAATGAAAATACACAATTTAAATCAGAAACCATGGGTGACAAAAAGATATAAATGAAAGATATGCATTAGATCTTTAGCACTGGCTCAGGCAGACTGATTCTTTGATAAAGATGTCAGAAAATCATTTACAACTGCCTAAGGGTATTCAAAAGTAAATTGAGGAAATTAAATAAGAACATCCATGTAACAAATACCACTTATGTGTAACATTGATTGAATTATGATATTAGCCCAATACAAGCACAAGCCCTTTCCATTTAATGTTTAGTCCAAAATCAGCAAGTTTCAATGAAAAGGTAGACTCTCACGCCAGCCCTTCAAATATCAGAGAAGAGCAGAAACTCTTATTTATTTTCATTTTATTATTTTTCCCCCTCAAACTGCAGTTTAGGGAGTAGATAAAAAATCTTACTGTTCACAAAACTAAAATGATTCGCCAATAGGCAGCCTAAACAGAGGAATGACTACTAATAAATTGGTAGGTTGAAATTATCTCTGAGAGCTAAAAATAGGTATTACGTTCTATAGCGAGTGCCAAGTTATACATCCTGGTATCTACATCCATCCATGGATTCCTATTTCAAAATCGTAAGAATGACAATTGACGCATAAAAAGAACAAAACAATTGCCATACTTAAAGTAAACAAACCAGATAATCACACTATAGAGTATAGACATGTCACATTAATGAAAGCGAGAGTAAATCATAAGTGAATGCCAACCCCCTAGTTTGGAATAGCTGCATCATAACTTACAACTGAATCACACTGTTTCATATGTAGTTAACTCAAGGTTCTCCATTTTAGCTTATCCGAAGAAGTCCAATCTAAAGATCATAATCCTTTCAAACAAAACTAGCCTAAGCTAATATCATGATACATCAGGATGAAATTGAAACAGAAGTTCATAGCCACATAAGCATCTACATTGCACATAGTCCTGAACGATTAAAAGCGCCTAACGAAGACGAGGGAGCAAAGCGCATGAGATCTAAGGCCACAAAAATTCCAACAATCTAAAGCATAAACTAAGAGAACCCTATGCAAAATGGAGAGTCATAGATCCACAGCAAGGAAACAGATCTTATTACGAAATTTGAGCCAAAAAAATAAAAGATCGGACAGTAGAGTCAGGAAATGAGGGAGGGCTTACCTTGTGATCTGACTCGGAAGCGAAGACGGCAGAGAGGAAGAGAAAGAGGACGAAGAGGAGCGAGAATTTGAAGGACATGGCGGTCACCGGCGACGGCAGGATCTCGAACCTTGAAGAGCAGAGAGAGAGAGAGAGAGAAGCAGACCACAACACCGTCCAATATTTCAGACTATAACTCTCTCTCGAAGCTTAATCAGTTAATCGAACTAAACAGTGAAATGCATGTTTCCTTTACTTGTATTCCAATTTTTTATTTTTAATTCTTATTTTTACAAAAAAAAAATAATATATATATATATATATATAAACAAAATAAAAGCATGCATTTTAATGGGATAAATTTTAAAGTTGTTCCTAATGGTTTCAATCATTCTATTTAAGTTCCTAACGTTTTAAAATTGACTCAATGTTGTCCTGCCAACGGAATCTGTTAACAGAATTGACGGCGAGACAAAATTGAAACGATTTTGAAACGTTAGAGACTTAAATAGGACGAAAACGTTGGGATAAAAACGATACATATAAATAAATTTTAGTTTTATCCTTCAATAATATCAATTTTTTACTGTACATAGTATTCAATTATTTTTTAATCATATATAAGTAAATTACACTTAATCACATTATTTTCATTCTAAATAAATTTATTTTTTTATAAGTTAATATAAAAATATAAAAAAATTTATTTAGAATGAAAATAGTTTGATTAAATATAATTTACTTAGATGTGATTAAAAAATAATTGAATATTATATACATTAAAAAATTGATATTATTGAAGGATAAAATTAAAATTTATTTTTATGTATCGTTTTTATCCCAACGTTTTTGTCCTATTTAAGTCTCTAACGTTTTAAAATCGTCTCAATTTTGTCCTACCGTCAATTCTGTTAACAGATCTCTAACGGTAGGATAATATTGAGCCAATTTTAAAACGTTAGGGACTTAAATAGGATGATTGAAATGTTAAGGACAATTTTAAAACTTATCCCAACATTGAGAACAAAAAATAAATAGAATATTTTTTAACGAAAATGTAAATGATTTCTTCGTTTTTGAATATGGCGATATAGAATTAGTTATATATTTGAATTAGAGAACCAAATTACTTTATTTAGCATATTGAAGTGATGTATTTGGTGGTTAATAACTTAATATATAAAAATTATATATGCATGAAAGTAGACACACACAAATGTGCATGGAAGTTGGGCATTTTCAGTTAAGGGAACTCTTCAATGTAGATTTTTTTAATGTACAAATAATACAAAGATCTAAAGAAAAAGTTATAAATTTGGCGTATGTTCCTGAACTGTAAGACTTATCTTATTTGTGCATTTGCTTAAATTTTAATAAAGATTTTTTTTATGAAATATATACTTTGTCAAATTTAAATTATGCAAACTATAAACTATGATGAATTACAAAAGATGTGTTATATAATTACATAAATGCCTTGAAATAATATTTAAATCAAAACACTATTCCTTTTTTTATTTTTTATTTGTAAATTATCATAGTCATTAACTCATTTTTTACATCAACATCATTTTTATGTCTATCTTTTTTTTCTGTCATCTCTTTCTCTCTTTGACCCTCTTATTCTTTTACGGTTTAGATGGCTTTTATTTTATTTGCAGCTACTACTGGATATAAAAATATTCATAGAGACCATAATTTTGGGATGGTCAATATCAAGGGTAAAATTATTTTGAACTTTTCTTTAACTTTTGATCTCCTCATCGCAAATATATATTTTAAAAAGAGAAATAAACATCTTATAACTTACAAGAGTGGCATGACAAACTCTCAAATCGACTTTTTCTTGTTGAAGAGAGTTGACCGAAAATTTTGCACTAATTGTAAAATTATTCCGGAAGAAAGTTTAACACAACATAAGATGCTTGTCATGGATTTTCGAGTTGAACAAAAGTTGACAAAAAAACATCATACGAAGAACCCAATGCGAGGTCGTGGCGGATGAAAGATGAGGAACAAAGAAGCTTCCTAAGACAGGTAGAAGAAGAGGCAAAGTGGAATGGGAACGTAAGCGCAGAAGAAATGTGGAGAGAGATGGCAGAAGTTATTAGAAGAACAGCAAAAGAAAGTTTTAGTGAATCTAGAGGGATAGGACCAAGAGATAAGGAGTCCTGGTGCTGGAATGCGAGTGTACAAGAAAAGATAAAGACTAAAAGGGTGTGCTTTAAAGAGTGGTTTTTGTATCGCAATGCAGATAATTGGAAAAAATATAAGGCGGCTAAGAAAAACACAAAAGTGGCTGTAAGCAAAATAAGAACAAGAGCATATGAGGGTCTCTACCAGTTCTTAGGCACGAAAGAAATAGAAAAAGGTATATATAGAATTGTCAAGAGCCGTGAAAGAAGAACGAGAGACTTGGATCATGTTAAGTGCAAAAAGGATAAAGACGGGAAGGTGTTGGCTCAATAGGAGAAGATCAATAAAAGGTGAAAGAGTTACTTCTACGAGTTATTTAATGAAGGACAGAAGACTCTTTCGAACCTTGATCAGTTATGCACGAGGGAAGAACTTCAAAACTTCGACTACTATCGAAGGATTCGAGACTTCAAAGTAGAAAAGGCTCTAAAGCAGATGAAAAATGGCAAAGCAGTAGGACCCGATAATATCCCGATTGAAGTTTGGAAGGATCTTAGAGAGAAAGGCGTCAGTTGGTTAACCAAGTTTTTTAATGAGATTTTAAGGTTTAAGAAGATGACAGATGAGTGGAGAAAGAGCTCATTGATACTTATCTACAAGAATAAAGGGGATATACAAAGTTGCGAAAACTATAGAGGGATCAAGCTCATGAACCATACCATGAAGTTATGGGAAAGGGTGATAGAACGGAGGCTGAGACAAAAGACACAAGTAACAGAAAACCAATTTGGTTTTATGCCAGTCAGATCACTACTGAAGTGATATACATGTTAAGAAGGATAATAGAGAGGTATCGTAGTAATAAAAAAGATCTACATATGGTGTTTATTAATTTGGAAAAAAGCATACAATAGGGTGCCAAGGGAGGTCTTATGGAAGGTTTTAGAAAAAAAGAGAGTAAGGATCACATATATTCGTGCAATTAAAGACATGTATGATGGGGCTACAACTAGTGTGAAGACTCAAGGTGGTGTGAGTAGTGACAGAGAAATTCTCTATTGGTATAGGATTACACCAGGGATCATTTTTAAGTCCATACATTTTCACATTAGTCTTGAAAGTACTCACAGAGCATATCCAAGAGTATGAACCATGGTGCATGCTTTTTGCCGATGATATCATCTTTGTGGGAGAGTCAAGGGAAGACCTAAATAATAAGTTGGAGTTACGGAGAGAAACTCTAGAAGTGTATGGTCTGCGCATAAGTCGTAGTAAGATGGAATATATAGAATGTAAGTTTGGTCTGCGAAGGAAAAACCCTAATATAGAGGTGAAGATTGGAGACAACATCCTACCAAAAGTTAATAATTTTAAGTATCTTGAGTGCATCATACATGATAATGGAGAGATTGAACATGATATAAATCATAGAATCCAAGCAGATTGGGCAAAATGGCAGAGTGCGTTTGATTTTATATGTGACAAAAAAGTGTCTTTAAAACTTAAAGGTAAATTATATCGCACTGCTATCAGACCGGCTATACTTTATGGTACAGAGTGTTGGACGGTCAAAGGGGAGCACGAACATAAACTAAGTGTGGCAGAGATGAAGATGTTAAGATGGATGAGTAGTCATACACGATTGAATAGAATAAGGAAAGAAGATATAAGAGAGAAAGTTGGAGTAGCATCTATTGTGAAAAAATGGTAGAATCGCGTTTCAAGTGGTTCGAACATGTGAGAAGAAGATCGACAGAACACCCAGTTATGAGGGTGGATGAGATGGAAGATGGACTAGGGACGAAAGGCAGAGGAAGACCTAAGAAGACCATTATCGAAATGGTCAAACGAGATCTATATGTAAATAGTCTCTCTATAGACATGATATATGATAAAATTCAATAACGTGGTTTGATTCATGTAGCCGACCCCACCTAATGGGATAAGACTTTGTTGTTGTTATATTAAGATATTTAAGTTGTCCAAATTAGTTCTTGGTGTGAAATCAGTAACAATTCAAAATGGTTGATCTATTCATACCTGATAGATAGTAATATCACACCCTTCTAAAAGAAACTGTACATGAGATTTTCATGTCATACGATTTTGTCTCAAAAAAAGAATATCTTTAGTTTGACAAATAAATCATTCAACCAAATTTTATAATTTTCAGCAAATTTAAAAATAAAATAGTGATGGTTGTAGAAAGTATGATGATAGTAGTAACTCTAATAGAAAAATGGTGGTAATAATTTAGAGAAAAAAATAATTTTTGAATTAAATTATTATGCCTTCTACATCATAATCGAACATGTTACAGATTTTGTATATTTTTATGTTTTTTTTTTTTTTTGTATATTAATATATGTATCATTATGTTAAAACAACACTAACCAAACACTCCTTTAATCTCTTTTTTCAATTGGTGTAATTGATTACAAACTCGCCATTTAGTACTTAGAATTTATATTATTAACATGACATGCTGTAATATAATGCAATTTAAAGTCATTAATTTCCCTTTCTTTACGCAAAGTAGTAACACATTTTTTATGAGCTTATTATTATTAGCTTTAGCTCAGAAGGATTTGAAGCCGTGGCAAACTGGCAATGGAGAGCCACGGATAAAGTACCAACATTTAATCATTTCTCAATGAGAAAGCTAATCCTTAATTATTAATATTAATATTAGAAATAGCAGCCCAGCACCACATACACATTAGTAGTCCCCATCCAAAAAAAACCCAAGACAAAAAAAAAAGAACTAACAAAAGCGAATCCGACCAAAAACAAAGGTACCAAAACCCAAACAAAAAGCTTGTACTGCTTGAACTTGAATGCTAATTTAGTTTAGTTTCCTATTTTGTTTCGACCTTAGGGCCTGAAAAGAAAAGTAACGATGAGAATGCCTCTTTTAGCTCCCATCAAAAATCAAGGTAAATTATGTGGGAAAACCGGAAAACAGAGGGAAAAAAAATAATGATAGCGTTGTGATAAAGACAAAGAATATGGATGTCCATTAATATTATGGGTGATTCAGTATTTATGTTACTAAAAAAAAATTTACATTTAAAGACGGTTGAAAATATGAACTCTATACATGTATAAATAGGGGATATGGTACGAGACAATACACAAAGCAATATTAACAACAAATATTCTCTTTATCTCTTTCTTATACAATAAAACACTTCTTCACTTTCTCTCTTCGTATACTACTATATAATATTAATATATTATCTTTATAGTAGTATAATAATATTGGTAAATACTGATAGTAGTATTTTTCTATTTATACTTTATTTTATTACCTCTTCCTTATTTATTTTATAACACGTTATCAGCACGAGACTCTAATCAAATTTTTAGGAAGACTCAGGTAACAAATTTTCATTATGTCGAAACTCTCTCATCTTGAATTCAATGTTCTTGATATATCTGGAAATAATTATTTATCATGGATATTAGATGTTGAAATCCATCTTGATTCAATGGATCTTGGAGATACCATTAAGGCTGAAAATAATGCATCCCAGAAGGATAAAGCCAAAGCCATGATTTTTTGCCGTCGTCATCTTGACGAAAGATTGAAAAATGAATATCTCACATTAAAAGATCTTGCAGATCTTTGGAAAGACCTTGAAGAAAGGTATAATCATAAAAAAACGGTGATACTTCCTTAAGCCTGGTATGAATGGACGCACTTGCGCCTGCAGGATTTTAAATCCATAAATGAATATAATTCTACAATGTTTCGAATCACCTCACGAATGAAATTATGTAGGAAAAAGATAACTGACAATGATATGCTAGAGAAAACTTTCTCGACCTTCCATGTCTCGAATGTGTTCCTACAGCAGCAGTATTAAGAAAAAGGATTTTAAAAATATTCTGAGTTAATTTCTTGCTTTCTTGTTGCTGAACGCAACAATGAGTTGCTCTTAAAAAATCATGAAACGTGCCCAGCTGGCGCCGCCCCATTTCCTAAAGTAAATGCGGCAAATTACCCCAGAAGAGATAAATGGCAAGGTTTTAATAATAAGAAAAATTATGGAAGGAAAATGAATTATGTTCAGAAGAGAGGCTTTCACCAGAAGTGGGATAAAGAAAGAAATATTGGGCAAAATAAATCAACAGAAGATAAGTGTTTCCATTGTGGTAGAAAGGGCCATTGGTCACGTACGTGTCATACCCCAAGGCACCTAGTCAATCTTTACCAAGCATCTTTGAAAAAGGATGACAAAGGAAAGGAATCAAATTTTGTTTCAAATGATGCTGAAAATTTCACCACTCATTATGATGTATCTGACTTCTTTGAGAATCCTAAAGGAAATATTGGTCATTTGATCAATGATAGAATAGTTTAATATGTGGGATTGTTAAGTATCCATGTAAATAAATAATGTAAAGAACTTATTGTTAAGTTTTATTTTCTATGTATTTAAGTTTCAAATGTGATGTATATAAAACAATGAAATGTTAATGTTTATGCTTTGAATATGCCAAATTTTAAAATAAAATTTTAGTATATGACATTATGTGCAGTGTTTTTTAGAAAAATAATTTCAATCAAGAATTCAATTTGACTGTGTATGCTACTCATTTTATTATTATTTGTCTTTGAAGAAAATGGCAAGGATATATAATGAAAATGTATGCCTTGCAGATAGTGCAAGTTCGTACACCATTCTCAAAAGTGATATATATTTTACCCATCTTGTGCCAAAAGAAGAATATGTTAATACTATTATTGACTCAGGCAATGTGATTGAAGGTTCCGGAAGAGCTATAATTTTGTTTCCCGGTGGAACAAAATTCATAATAAATAATGCACTATTGTCAACCAAGTCTCTAAGGAACTTATTGAGTTTTAAAGATATTCGCCGAAATGGATATCATATTGAGACTATGAATGAGGGAGGTCATGAGTATTTATGTATCACAACTCATGATTCAAATAAAAAGGTTATATTAGAAAAATTACCCTCACTTTCATGTGGTTATATTATATCAAGATTAGAGCAATTGAATCACATGTCATTGTAAACCAGAAGTTTAGTAACCCAAATGAATTCATAACTTGGCACGACCGACTGGGTCATCCGGAAATAACCATGATGCGAAGAATTATTGAAAACTCCCATGGACATTCACTAAAGAACCAAAAGATTCTTAAATTTATTGAATTTTGTTGTGCTGCATGTTCTCATGCGAAGAATTATTGAAAACTCCCATGGACATTCACTAAAGAACCAAAAGATTCTTAAATTTATTGAATTTTGTTGTGCTGCATGTTCTCAGTGAAAGTTAATTTTAAGGCCATCACTAGTAAATATTGGATTTGAGTCCCCTGAATTCCTAGAAAGGATTCAAGGCGATATATGTGGACATTGTCATCCACCATGTGGATCTTTTAGATATTTTATTGTCCTAATAGACGCATCTTCGAGATGGTCACATGTGTGCTTATTGTCTTCTCACAACCTGGCGTTTGCGAGATTACTGGCTCAAATTATTCGATTAAAAGCACAATTTCCAGAAAATCCAATCAAAGTAATTCGTCTTGATAATGCTGGTGAATTTACTTCCCAAGCATTTGATGCTTATTGTATGGCTAATAGAATAAGTGTTGAACATAGTGATTGAACATCCAGTAGCTCATGTTCACACACAAAATGGGTTAGCAGAATCACTTATTAAACGCCTCCAATTAATTGCTAGACCCTTACTTATGAGAACAAATCTCCCAACCTCGGTTTGGGGCATGCTATTTTACATGCCGCAGCACTTATTCGTTTGAAGCCAACGAGTTACCATCAGTTCTCTCCTATGCAATTAGCTTTTAGCCAGCAGTCAAATGTTTCCCATTTAATAATATTTGGATGTGCGTTATATGTTCCTATTGCACCACCTAATCGCACCAAAATGGGACCCCAAAGAAAATTGGGAATATATGTTGGATATGATTCTCCCTCTATAGTGAGGTATCTTGAGATACAAACTGGAGATGTATTTAAATCCCGGTTTGCGGATTATCATTTTGATGAATCAAAATTTCCAACATTAGAGGGAGAGAATAAGCTTCCTGAAAAGGAACTTAATTGGAATGCATCATCCTTGATGCATTTAGATCCTCGATTAGGGCAATGTGAACTAGAAGTTCAAAAGATTATACATTTCAAAGAATAGCAAATAAATTGTCTGATGTATTTTTCGATACAAAGAGGATAACCAAATCTTATATACCAGTGAAAAATGCCCCAATTCAAATTGATGTCCCAGTTGGACAAATTGCCACCAAAGCAAATACACACCAGAAGCGTGGCAGGCCTGTCGGTTCCAAAGACAAAAATCCTCGAAAAAGAAAAGAGGTAAATACTATTCCTGTTGAAAAAGACATAGTAAAGACACCTGCAGTTGTCCAAAATTCTGATATAGTTTTAACGCCAGAAGACGTTCAGGTACCTTAAAATTGTGAAAATGACGAGATCTCGATAAATTATGTCTTTACAGAAAAGAAATGGGACTGAAATAAGATTGGTACATGAGATTGGGATGCGCCGATTTCGAGACATTAAATGATGTCGACAAGAGGGGAAGACTATACTCTTTTTTTCTTTGGTCAGGTTCTTTTCCCATTGAATTTTTCTTGACAAGGTTTTTAATGAGGCAGTCCCCATCACAAAGGATATTGTACTCTTTTTCCTTCACTAAGGTTTTTTTTTTTTCATTGGGTTTTTCTTTAGTAAAATTTTAACGAGGCAATAATCCTAAATGGTCATCCAAATGAGAGTGTTGTGATAAACACAAGGGATATGGATGCCCATTAATATCATGGGTGACTCAGTATTCATGTTACCAAGAAAGAATTCACATTTAATAAAGGTTGAAAATATGAACCCTATACATGTATAAATAGGAGGTATGGTACCAGACAATACACACAACAATATTAACAACAAATATTCGCTCTCTCTCTTTTTTATACAATAAAGCACTTCTTTACTTTTTTTTCTTCTTATACTATTATTATAATATTATCTTTATAGTAGTATAATAGTATTAATAAATACTGATAGTAGTATTTTTCTATTTATATTTTATTTTATTATCTCTTCCTTATTTATTTTACAACAGATAGAATTTGGCTAAAGATCGCAACAAAAGCATTGGTTATAAAAAATAGTTTTTTTCAATAGATTGAATATATAGAAAAATAAAGATATTGGTTTTTATTTTATTTTTTTATAAAAACTATTTTTTTTAAATATATTTAACTAG
>NC_029788.2:4015457-4016742 GCF_000816755.2 Arachis ipaensis | reverse complement strand
AATTACCATTAATTTAAAATAGTAAGAGATATTTTATAAAAATTATAAATTTAATAATAATTAATTTTTTATTTTACAAATTTTGTACTTTAAATAATCCTTTTCTAAGTGGTAGTAGACCAATTTGATTAGGCAGCCATAAACGGGTTAGTCAAATGCGAAAGGTGAGAAAAAGAAGCACGCTTCAAAATGTCATTCTCTATCCTCTAATCATAATATCATGTCATATCATATAAATAGCTTATAAAATTGGAAAAGCGAATTCCAGAAGCAGATGTGGAAGAAAACAAAAATCAAATTGCATGATTATTATTATTAATTATTTATTGCCTTTGTTGGATACTTGGATTTCCTTCACCTCCTATTGTCAACATCTCATGGGAAATAGATCTTTTCAATTTATTTTAATAATGGAGAGAATAAAGTATAATTTTTTTATTATTAATTTTATAAATAAAATAAAAAATAAATATAAATAAATAATAAAAAATAAAAATTATATTTTATACTTTTAATTTTTTTAATAATTAAAAAAATTTATTGCCGACTTCATGTGTCATGACTAATCAAACATTGTGCTTTGCGCTCATGCAAATCCACTCCCTTAGTTGTCTACTATAAATTAAGGAGGATACTATTATATTTATAAAAATATTTATGTGTCGCATTATTATTAAACGTATTAATAAATTGATTATTTTTTAATTTTTTAACAAATTAGAATAAAATCGATTTTTTATAACAGTAATAATAAATTTAATTATTATCTGATCTGATCGAACCGACTAATTTACATAACTCATTAGATTATAATTTTTTTTGTTTTTTTCTTAAAAAATTAAGGATATATTTATCTTTTTATCAAAAAATTTAAACATAATTCGGTTTAGATTGTGTAAATTGATCGAATCAAATCGGATATAATAATTATAGTATGAACAATTGAATTTATTATAGATTTATTAAAATTAAATTATTAATCGATTTAATAAAAATATCTAATAATATCATAAAATATATAAACATCTTTAAAAAAAAATATTTTTAAATGTCTTTATTCAAATAGTCTCCATAAATTAAAGGGCAACAACATATTATTAAAATACAATCATAGCGGTTAACCAAAAAAAAGGGTAAAATACTCGGTAAGTTGACTGGTTTTCAAAGATCTTATCCCTTAAAAACAAAAACCTCGTTACATGTACTTTTTTATAATAAATATTATTTTGTATTATTATTTTATTAATAATTAATATATATTATTTGTTTTATTAATTAAAAAATT
>NC_029788.2:4011386-4015134 GCF_000816755.2 Arachis ipaensis | reverse complement strand
ATATTTTTATACAAATATTAAAAATGTTTAGTATATGAATAAAAGTATTGGAAAAAAAAAATCATAATTAAAAAGATGAGTAATACTGATAGAGTTTGCTCCTAAAATATAATATAATAACAGAGATTGATGGTATTGATAAGATTCTTGTTACATTAATTTATCCTTTTTGAAAGGGAAGTAACAACAAGTAAGATTGTAAGAAGAGAATGAGTGCACTCACAGATACATAGACGTACATACATACGTATTCGATACGGTATTCCTTTCTCTCTCTTCCCTTCCCTTCCACATGCGTTCTTCTGTTCCCACTCTCCGTTCTGTTCAATTTTTTAATCATCACTTTTTAACACCTCTTCCATGAACCAAATCAACAATAATCAGCAGTAATAAATAACTAATATTTGATTAATTAAATAAATCAAATCCTAATTTAGCTTCGAATTGCGCACACGATTCTTTGCTTCCCTTGGAAACTCTCCCAAATCCCCACTACCTTCACTCTCTTTCTTCTCTGCTTCATTCTCTTTTCTCCAATTTCGGATTTTTCTCTCTCTTCTCTGAGATCTTGTTTCGGCGTTTGGGGTTATCTCGGTGGAACCGGAAGCTGTGAACTTTCTCCGCGTGTTGGTTGATTCGAGAGAAGGAGAAGGAGTATGGAAAAGTACGAGCTGGTGAAGGATATAGGATCTGGGAATTTCGGGGTGGCAAGGCTTATGCGCCACAAAGAGACCAAGGAGCTTGTTGCTATGAAATACATTGAAAGGGGTCACAAGGTTTGTCCTCAAAAATCTTCTCTTTATTTAAAAATTATAAAATCTTAACATGAAATAGCCACTAGCATTATTTTGAAGCGGTACTTCACATTTTAAGAAGCTAAATTTACTCTAGGAGAGAAAAAACATGTCAGCATGTGTATCTTGGGCTTTGATTTATTCTGTCAGGTGTGTTTGCTGTGCCTGTGGAGATCACTATAAAAAAATTGATGCTTTTGCAGATTGATGAAAATGTTGCAAGGGAAATCATAAACCACAGAAGCCTTCGCCACCCGAATATCATTCGGTTCAAGGAGGTCTGTGAGATTGAATTGTGTAGTGTTCATAAATTGTATAATATTCATAGTTCAGGTTGTTTAATAGTGGATTTTAACTTTGCAGGTGGTTTTGACTCCTACACATCTTGGAATAGTGATGGAGTATGCAGCTGGAGGAGAGCTCTTCGAGCGAATTTGCAATGCTGGAAGATTTAGTGAAGATGAGGTTTGCACTCTTCTAAAATTCAGAGCTCCATATTTCAATTGTCATAAATCTTGATCTTTAACCATTGTTTAGTGAGTGTAATATTTCAATTGTCATAAATCTTGATCTTTAACCATTGTTTAGTGAGTGTAGGATAAGAGCATCAAGGTGTTTGGCCAACTTTAAATCCCACTAAGTATGGGAAGAATCTACGAACTGTTTCTCGTTGTTGTTGACTTGTTGCATCTTTCAAATTTTTAGGCTCGGTATTTCTTCCAGCAGCTCATCTCTGGAGTTAGCTACTGCCATTCCATGGTAAATGAAATAATTATTCTAATTGGTTGTTTGATTTGGTATGTGTTATAATGTTTTGTTGACACCTCTTTGGGGTCTATATATTTAACTTCATTACTTTTGCAGCAAATTTGCCATCGAGACTTGAAGCTGGAGAATACCTTACTGGATGGCAGCCCTGCCCCTCGTCTGAAGATTTGTGACTTTGGTTATTCCAAGGTTCAATTATGCAGTGATATCATACCCAAATGTTTTAGATAAATTATTAAAAGCATAAATTTTGCTTATGATAACCTTTCTTTTTCTAGTCATCTCTGCTTCATTCAAGGCCTAAATCAACAGTGGGAACTCCTGCCTACATTGCACCAGAGGTTCTTCAACGAAGAGAGTATGATGGAAAGGTAATCTGGTTGATTAAGATCCAGATTGTGATGGAATGGTTCAATACACATGTGCCTCTCTTTGTTAGATGAAAGATAAGAAATAAAATGGTTGTTAATTAGTTCTCTTGGCGCAAGGCCATCAAGCAACATGGTTCTCGCAATTGAGTCACAAGTAATTCTTGATGTGCATCAGGTTTGATGGCATGATGCTTCAATATTTCAGTTGTGGAATAATATGGATAAATTTAATGTGTGAATTGGGTAGTTTGGAATGCGAGGTCCTAATTTTATGAAGCCCAAGTGCCTTATGATGAATTCTTTTAATTTTCAAATGGTTGTTCAAAATTTAGCCATCCAAGGAAAGGGCCATGATTGTGTTTGTTCTGCATTTTGGCTTACACATTTCACATTGCCACCTACTATACCCACTTTTACATGGCAAAATCTGGAGCTGTGTTTATATAAAATATTTAGCAAGTGTTGTATAACTTCTGTTGATTTTTATTGTGGATGCTTCAATGACTCTGTAACCTCTTTTACAAATGTCAGAGTCAGAAAAAAACACTCGACACTGAAAGAACTTTGAGAGAGCCACACCACAAAAGCTATTTATTGTGATTGGACCGAGAGTGTCACACCACAAAAGCTATTTATTGTGATTGGAAAGTCCTATACCTTATATACCCACACTTCACCAGGATTTAACCCTATAAAGAATAAATCTTGCTTGATGAATTTTATGTGCATTATATGCCAATGGTGTTCATTTTTTTATTATTCTATTCTATTTTGTGTTTGTTCAGTTGGCAGATGTATGGTCATGTGGAGTGACTCTTTATGTAATGCTAGTTGGAGCATACCCATTTGAGGACCAAGAGGATCCCAAAAATTTCAGGAAAACCATAAATGTAATATTCGTTTTAATGGCGCCAGTTGATAGATTTAATGTTGACTCTTCTTACTCATTATATTCTTAATCTTATGCAGCGAATTATGGCTGTCCAATATATGATCCCAGACTATGTTCACGTATCTCAAGACTGTAGGCATCTTCTATCTCGCATTTTTGTGGCTAATCCAGCTAGGGTATGTACATACTTTGCTGCTAAATATCATCTGAGGCCGAATTTGCTCTTTTATGTATCTATTGACCGAGATGTTTTTAATTAATTTTGTCGAATTTAAAGCTATGCCTTGTTAAATCCACAAGATTCTTAATCATAGTTTTATGTTGTATTTTTTGTTGTAATTTCAAACATGGACTAATAAGAGTCATGCACCAATTTGAGGAGTGTAAGGCTGCTAGGCCAACTCCCGTCATTCGTGGATTGTGGGAAATGAGTTATCATTCTATTGTGATTTACTGCAGAGAATCACCATTAAGGAGATCAAGTCACACCCATGGTTCTTAAAGAACTTGCCTAGGGAATTGACAGAAATGGCTCAAGCTGTCTACTATAGAAAAGAGAACCCGACCTTTTCTCTTCAGAGTATAGAGGACATCATGAAAATTGTCGAGGAGGCCAAAACTCCTCCGCCAGCTTCCAGGTCAGTTGGAGGATTTGGATGGGGGGGAGAAGAGGAGGAAGATGAAGCAAAAGAAGAAGAAGAAGCCGAGGTAGAAGAAGACGAATATGAAAAAAGGGTCAAGGAGGCACAAGCTAGTGGAGAGTTTCATGTTAGTTAAAAGTAAACAGTTTGATTCTTGGATAGTAGAATAGTTTCTTGGTTCCCTTTGCTCTTGGTTAAGTCAACTAAGTACAAAAGTGTTTTTGCCCATATGTATAAAATTCAGTTTTCACCATAGGACACAGTTGAATAATGGCTGTAGAA
>NC_029788.2:4008066-4011278 GCF_000816755.2 Arachis ipaensis | reverse complement strand
CCCCTTTTAATATTTGTACAAGGTTGTTAATTATGACCGTGTTATATCTATGAAGTTGTGTTTAGATTTTTTTGTTTGTTATGAAGTGTCTCCTAGCTTAAAAATACTGCTTTAGTTGTACGATTGGTTTGTGAAAAAATTAAACTTAATTTTCCCCTCAGACACAACATGCTCTCCTCACATCAATTCATGCAGGTTGCTTCCCATAGTCATCTAATCAATGGTGTTTGCATCTACTTTATCTTTAAAAATGTGTGTGTGAGTTGTGAAAGTGATGGCAAGAGTGGGGATAACAAGAATAGAATGAGAATGTTAGCATGGAAAAGCCAACTAACCTTTCTGCCTTTGGAGAAGTGGGAATGACAAGATAGCAACGGAATGACTCTTTATTTTGTTGAAAGAACAATAGTTTTCTATTTGGTTAGGCAGCTAATTACTTCTCAGTAGTTGTCTAATTATTTTCAGTAAAGAATGCAATTTATGCCACAAATTTGTTTTACTCCCTATACCTTCAAAATGTATTATCCGATGCAAAAAAACTGCAATATTATTCAACCTATAATGGCATGGACATCTAACAAGTAACAAGGACAATTAATGTACCTGCAAATATATATATTGTGTTGGCCCACTATGCTTTCATAATGCATTTCATTACTTTTGAAATCTGCATTTACAAATTTAGGCTGAGCCATAAAGATTCTGCAGCTATTTAGTTCCATTATAGGTGAAAAGCAACTGGGCCCTATTCTAACCAATCCTTTTATATAGAATGCCGTATGTCTTCATTTTACCAACAATGCTGCCCCACTTACCACTGAGTGCAAGTTCCTTGTCTCGGTTAAAATGCATTCTCTATCGAATAAAGCCGAAACAACAGCAACACCTTTAAGATTTGGTAGACCAAGTTCCATGACATCATGAGCATTTGAAAGACCAATGCCACCAATTGCCACCACAGGAAGTTTAGAGGCCTTACATACCTCCCCCAATCCATCCAAGCCTATGGTGCGGTTGTTTGCCTTTGTGCTGGTGGGATATACACCACCACAACCAATGTAATCAGCACCATTGATCCATGCTTGTTCGGCCTGCTCCGGTGTCTTGCATGATACTCCGATAATCTTTTCAGGGCCTAGGAGCCTTCTAGCAAGACGTGCAGGCATATCAGATTGACCAACATGAACACCATCAGCATCACAAGCAAGGGCCACATCTACGCGATCATTTATAAGTAGAGGTACTCCATAGGAATGACATATTTTAAGACATGCTTTGGCTGACTCAATAAACTCCCTTGTCTCAGCATCCTTTTCCCTGAATTACAAACGTAAAGGCAGGTTTAGGTGATTAGTGGCCATGATCAAGTCCTAACAACTATGCATCAAAAGACACTTAATTAAAGAGAGGAAGAGGCCACAACAAAAATGTCTAAATTTACAAGCACGAGCGACCACCAAAAAAAAAAATTGGGGCAAGCAATCGTTGACCTGGAATTTCACCTTACACACATATATAATGAAGCCACGACAGAATTACTATGGAGACTGGGAAATAAATAATAACACAGAGGATAGCCTTATGCAAATATTTAATGCTCCCCTTTAGAGGATGGCCTCATGTTGATTGAATTGTGAGACATGGGTAGGAATTACAAGGAACAAATATATAAAAATTACAAGAAACATACTGCAAAAAGAACTTTCATAATTAAAAAAAAAAATTATATTTGCATTTCTTTAGTATGGTTGGCTTAGCATATCATCATAATACAAAGGCAAGCAAAGGAGATTTTGAAAAAACAAACCTTAATTGAATGATGGTAGCACCTCCTTCTACAGCAGCTTTAACGGCTTCAGCAATGGAACGACCCCACTTCTTATTCATGTTTGAATCCGTTACAGCATATACTAACAAGTCATTTGGATTAAACAATCTCTCCTGCCTATAAGAACTTCGATTGATATTCTTAAGTGCCAAAAGAGGGTCAAAAGGTCCTTGGGGTCCATTTCCAATGACCAAGTCTTTGCTGTAATCCAAGGCAGTCTCAACAAAACGTTTAGCTACCTGTCAACATCCATATATGTAGATATCTTATCATATTAGCATATGTCATCTATATGTTCTTTTATATATTTTCAGTTTCTGCTTCTTAATTTTATCTACAAAGGAAACTAAAATGGAGAAAGGGATAGATGGATATTGTCAAATGAGGTACTATTAATGTGAACTCAGACAGCTGGACAAACCTTAACTGCTGACAACATTGACGATCCTTTAGCCAGCTCTGCTGCTATGCATGACGCCAAAGTACAACCAGTACCGTGTGTATTGCAGGTTTTTACACGCGATGAACACAGCTCATAAAATTCCTCACCTGCAAAACTCAAAACCTAGATGGAGCTCATTTTTAAAGTGGATGGAACATACATTAGGAAGATGTAAAGGAAACAAGTTGTTGAGTCTTGTATAGTTTAGTTTTTATTTGGCTGTTATGTAAATAGAATCAAAGACTTAATATTACCATCAAAGAAAACATCAATAGCATCTAATGATGCATGAAGATCACCACCTTTGATGAGTACATTCCTGCAATGAAAATTAATTATCAGAAGTTCACTTAAGGTAAACACTTCAATAACCTAAATTCTCAGCTCAGATATACCGCTCAGGCTTTCAGGGCCAACCAGATATTCAATTAAAAATCACTTTATTTCCCACATGCAATGCAATTTTTCAGAAGAGTTTGCAAAAAAAGAACTCTAACTCTCTAAGTCCATATTCCTGATACAGTATGAGTCATTTAGATAAAAATATTACCAAGTGTATGTTTCCCTCCAACGAAATGAAATCAATGTAATGCTACTATAATACAGTCAGATGTTGTTACAATTATGTCTGGTGTAAGATGTTTTGACTATGAAGGTTCACCTTCAGCCCAAAATTCATAGCCATACAATTTCTGGATGTTTATCTCACTATAAATGAAATATAGGCTTCCTTAAGTTACTTAAAGCATAGGCAAATGAATGGTAATCAGTGTGGGAGACAAACCACCATAATGCAAGTAAAATATGATTTTACTTTGTTTGGAAGTTCAAACAATACAAACCTCGGACCCATATCATGTATCAGTTTTGCAGCTCTACGCATATCAGAAACTGATTTCAATGGCACATCACCAAGTAAGACTGATGCCTCCTTTATATTTG
>NC_029788.2:4006010-4007895 GCF_000816755.2 Arachis ipaensis | reverse complement strand
ATCAAATAGCGATATTCATTTGAAATCTTGTTTTGAATACAAATGAAATGTTTCATACTTCAGTTTCTAAAACACATACCGAAATCCAGCAAGAACAGAAGGACCGACAAGTACATCTGCACTGGTAGATACCATGACAGGATCAACCACAATAGCTGCCTTCAGCAAAAAAATAGTTAGAATGGCAGTTATTCCCATTTGCAATTGAACACACATTAGATTTTTGCTCCAGGTGCATACCTTTCACTGGAAATTTCCTAAGGCTCTGACATAGGACCTTCACTACCCTAAGGGAAGGCAACATTCCAGTTTTGACCTAGGGACATGACAATGATAATTAGCTCAGGAGCAAAAAAATATGTTAGCAACTATTGTGAAGCAAAACCTCAGGGTATATCCAAGAGAACAACATGTAAGGAGGAATGATAATGAGTGATATTTGCCTATTTCTCCACTTTATAGTAATACATATATAAAATTTTCACAATACCACAATGCAGGGCCATCATCTCTCCCTAAAAATTGAGCACGTTTCAGTTCCTCACATTAATAACTAGCACTTGTATTCAGATATTATTTCATGAGATGCGGATTCCTATTTCAACTTACCACGTCAACATGCATATCAGAGAGCACAGACTTCAATTGCTCAGCCACAACATCATCAGGCAATATCTCCACTCCCTGGCAATCGTCACATATATGAGAAATGAGAAGACAATCACCAAAAGGAATGCAAAGCTCAAGTAATCATTAGCATTACTGTTAAAATCAGAATTATAATTGACTATCCATGAAAATAAAAGTAGGTAAAAGTTCATTTTCAACCTAGAGAACTTAATGCTTTGTTTTGACCAAAATAAAAAAATTAAAGTCAACACCCTAATAGAGATAGAGTCTAATTAAGATTAGTTAGTGCAGTGACTTGACAATCAACTCCATAACAGAATCAGTTATCAGGTTGTTGAGATCATATATGATAGTGACTTAGTATAACATAATACATAAACTTAATTGGACTCTATCTCTATTAAATTCATTCAAGACTGTTATATGAAAATGAACCTGGACTCCAACAGTGTTTTGTGCAGTAACAGCCGTTATGACAGTTGAACAGAAGACATGGCGGGAGGCGCAAGCTTTAAGGTCCGCTTGGATTCCGGCACCGGCCCCTGAATCAGAGCCAGCGACAGTGAGCACATGCGGAATTTTGGCGTCAGAAATGTGCGTGGTTCCACTCCCGATTCCAGAAACACACTGGGAGTGCTGCATGTTCAAAAAAACGTGCCTTTGATTCTTTCTATCCAAATCCGAAAACAGAGGAGTCAAAATCCTAACTTGTTTGAAACCTAAAATTGGAGCAACCTGTGGTGAATGCCAAGAGTTCTACACACAACAAAGTATAAAACATTTCAAAAAAAAAAAAAAGCAGCAAAAAAAAGAAGAATAGCGTGAATGGCTGAATGCATTAATAAATTAGTCGAAGGAAATAAAGTCAGTCAAAGTTCACAGATATTTTATTGATACTTTGAGTAGTATGTGAGTGAAATTAGTAGGTGGATAATCCGTGAAGATGTGGTGTGTTGTAGAAGAAGATTGGTTGAGGATATATTGCATAACAATAATGTGTAGAATTGTGTTGAATCAAATGAAGAGAGGAGAGAGAGTAGAGTGTACCACGAAAGTGCAGGAAGCCATTAACGGCAAAACTTCAACATGCAAGTTGCAAGCTATGTCAGCTGATCAGCTCAGCTCTGTCTCTCACTTCAACAACCCGACCCGATCGGAACCAATTCGCTATTTTTTTTTTCCCTAAAGATAAAGTCAAGAGTGAAATTAGAATTCGAAATTTTTAGTTGAAAAAATAAAATTATATCATTTGAGT
>NC_029788.2:3997456-4005986 GCF_000816755.2 Arachis ipaensis | reverse complement strand
CATGGCAAGCTTTCAGAAATGCAGAAGAACTCTTTGGAGTTTAATTCTAAAGTATTCGGCAACATTTTCGTTAAGAAATGCAAATTGGAGAGACAGATTAATTTCCTTCAGAAGCGAGTTGAAGTAATGGAAGATTTGTCTATGCGGCAAAAAGAAAAACAGCTGATTGAGGAATTTAATAACACGCTTGTGCAGGAGGAACTTCTATGGTTTCAAAAATCCAGAGAGCAGTGGGTAAAATTTGGGGATAAAAATACCAAGTTCTTTCATGTCCAGACTCTTGTGCGGAGAAAGCATAATAAGATTCATGGTCTCTTTCTTCAAGATGGGGTGTGGGAAACGGACCCGGATGTCCTTAGAAGGGAAGCTGAATCCTTCTATAAACGCCTATTCTGCCAGTCGGAGGATGTAGACTTAGGTTGTCTTGGTGATGTGCCGCTGCCTTCCTTGAATGATGAAGCCTGTTGTAGCCTCACAGCGCCAGTTATTCTGGAAGAAGTTAAGTCGGTTGTTTTCAGTATGCATTCTTTTAAGGCGCCGGGCCCTGATGGGTTTCAGGCTTTCTTCTTTAAAGAATACTGGAAGATTGTTGGTTTTGATGTTTTGACTATGGTTCGTCATGCGTTCTCTGGTTTGGATATGGATCCAAGGATGATGGAAACTCTTGTGGTTCTTATTCCAAAGGTAGAAAACCCGGTTTCCATGAAGGATTTCCGACCAATTAGTCTCTGTAATGTGGTTTACAAAGTTATAACGAAGGTCCTGGTCAATAGACTTCGTCCCCATCTCAAAGAGATTATTGGGCCCCTTCAAAGAGGGTTTATCCCGGGGAGAGGAACCCCAGACAACATCATTGTAGCACAAGAGATTCTCCATTTCATGAAGAAGACAAAGTCAAAGAAAGGCACCCTGGCCTTTAAGATTGATTTGGAGAAAGCGTACGATAGAGTGTATTGGGGATTTCTGAAACAAACCCTGGTGAGTTTTGGCTTTCTTCCTCCGACAGTCAATTTGATTATGCGTTGTGTCACTGCTTCCTCACTGTCTATCCTCTGGAATGGGGATAGATTAAATAGCTTTACTCCGAGCAGGGGTCTTAGGCAAGGAGATCCTATATCACCGTATCTGTTTGTGTTGTGTATGGAGAGATTGTCCTGTTCTATTAATCAGCAAGTTGATAAGGACTTGTGGAAGCCGGTTGCGGTTTCTATAGGGGGTCCAAGAATTTCTCATTTGATGTTTGTCGATGATTTGCTTCTTTTCTGTAAAGTTGAAAAACAGCAAGTTCAAACTGTAATGGTAGCTTTGGAAAATTTCTGCAGAGCCTCTAGGATGAAGGTTAATGTGGAAAAATCTAAAGCGCTATGCTCCAGGAATGTTTCAGCGACAAGAAAAGAGATTTTTACTGGAGTCTCCTCCATCAGATTCGTCCAGAACGTGGGCAAGTATTTAGGGGTGAACCTTAATCACTCTCGGGTGACACGCGCAACTTTCAACGATGTTTTGGACAAGATTCGGGGAAGGCTAGCCAGTTGGAAAGGAAGATTGCTTAATAAGGCATGCAGACTCTGTTTGCTCAACTCGGTAGTGACTGCGATTCCTACTTATCGCATGCAAGTATCTCTCTTCCCTAAAGGGGTAACTAATAAGATAGAATCCATGATGCGAAACTTTCTATGGAAGGGTCAAGCTGATGGTAGAGGCCTGAATCTAGTTAACTGGAAAGTGTTGGTCACTCCTAAGAAGTTTGGAGGTCTGGGAATTAGAGATCCTTTTTGTGCCAATATTGCTCTTCTTGGAAAACTAGTTTGGCAACTTTTTCACCATCTCGACAAGCTATGGGTTCAACTATTGACGGAGAAATACCATTCTTCTAAGGATGATTGTTTTAGTCGGTCTCGAGGAAGGGGATCTTATGTTTGGAAGAGTATATGTCGAGTTTGGGATATCCTGAAGGAAGGTTTTAGTTGGTGCATTGGGGATTTGGAACAGAACTTTTGGTTTTCTAAATGGAGAAGAGAGGGGCGACTGTGTCAGGAGATGGATTATGTTCACATTTCTGATTCGGATCTCAGGATCTTGGACCTTTGGTCATCTGGACAGTGGAACCTTGAGAATATCTATTCCCCTCTGAATCAGTCTTTGCAGAGCAACATTAACTCTTACAACCCAGATGTTCAAGCTGGTTCAGAGGTCGGTTGGTGTTGAACTGGTGCGGCCTCAAAGGTTTATGATGCTCATAGTGGTTATTTGTGGCTCAGTAAGAAGATGTTTAGTTGGGAGGATATGGGTAATTGGCTTTGGCTTTGGCGTCAACATGTTCCAGAAAAGCACAAATTTTTGGCCTGGCTATGTCTTCGGGAGGCTCTTCCTACTGCTGCATTTCGTTTTAGGAGGGGCATTTCGTACATGGATAGCTGTCCACGATGTTTCTCAGGTCAGGAATCGATTTTACATTGTATTCGGGATTGTCCAAAAGCCCAACTTGTTTGGCAAGCTTTAGGGATCTCCGATCAACCAGTGGATTTGATGAGTTGGTTCTTACATAATAGCAAACAACGCCCCTTTAGATTCTTTTCTGGTCTCTGGTGGATTTGGTGTTCGAGAAATAACGAGATCTTTCATCCTCACGAGCATTGGACCATAGACAAAGTGATTGGTATGGCTTTGTCCTTAGAAAAGGAGCTCCGAAATATTTTTGAGTTGCAACGACTATCTATCCCCTCAACCATTAGTGGCTCTTGGATTTCCCCTTCAGTGGGTACCTTTAAGATTAATTGTGATGTTAGCTATCCTGGCAGTGGTGCTCGAGTTGGTTTTGCTTGTGTTAGCAGAGATTGTAAGGGAAGGTGGCAACGAGGCTGTCTGGGAACAATTGAGAGTCGTAGCATTTTGCAAGGAGAGTTGTTTGCTATTTGGAGAGGCTTTCTTTTGGCATGGGACTCGGGACAAAGAGACATTATATGTGAGACAGACTGTGTGGAGGCTTTAACTATTGTCAATAATTTACAAGATTGCTATGGGTTTATTGATCCTTTGGTGTTAAAAATCCGAGATATCATGTCTTGGAAATGGCATGCTGATCTTCGATTGATCTTGAGAGATGCAAATACAGTAGCAGACATCATGGCAAAGACTGCAATGAGGACTATTTCTCCCCAAGTGGAGCTTCCATTGCCTTGGAAGGAGTTTGAAAGTAGTATTCAGCGGGACTGCCTTTCTTAAGCAGTTTCTTGTTTTTTTTCTTTCTTAGTTTTTGTTTATTTTCTTTTAAGTCACAAAAAAAAATAAATAAAATGGTGAATGCTATCGGATCCCCTCTAAAATAACATGTAAGTTACCTTTCATTATGTGTCACATTGTAATTGGTCCTTATCTTAACCATAGTTGGGTTATTTTATAATTTATTATTCTTAAAATATCAAAGCTCTACTCCCCTTAATTGAAGCACATTCCACTCCTCCATTCTTTGTTTATCACTTCATCACTTAGATTTGGTCCTTCCAAGCACCGTCGCGCCAACGTCATTGCCATGCCCTCCCACACAACCTCTCTTCCCAATATAGCCAACGTCATCACGTCATTAATTATGTGGATAAGCAGTGATCCATGGCAAAAAGAGGCGCTGGCTATACTGGGAAGGACAAGTTATGGGCGACGGAATTCAACGACATGATTAAGGGATTATGCACTAAAGAAAGAGAGGTTGTGTGGGAGGGTAGTAGATGGCGATGACGTTGGCGCTTCTTGTCACGAACGCAACGGTGCTTGGAAGGACAGAATCTAGGTGATGAAGTGATGAACAAAAAATGGAGGAGTGGAATGTGCTTCAATTAACGGGAGTGGAGCTTTGATATTTTAAGAATAATAAATTATAAAATAACCCAACTATGGTTAAGATAAGAACCAATTACAATATGACACATAATGAAAAGTAATTTACATGTTATTTTAGAGGGAGTAAGGTAGCATTCACCAAATAAAAAATACTCACATGATGATATCTTTATACGAAGATAACATTGTGAACCTTGGTTAATCAAATATATTTAGTTAAATACTCAAATATATCAACTCATCTAATGGTCCATAATGCTATTTATCTAAAAGTTCACAATATTATCTTTATGTGAAGATGTCATCATAAAAATATCACACACAAAGAGTTCGAAATCCAGCCATCTTTCATTCAACACAAAATATATCACATACAAAGAGTTCGAAATACAAATGGCTATTGCAGTAACCTACATTCATCAGCTATATATATGGATTCTTCCTCCATGTATCTCAAAAGGAAAGTTCTACTAATTAAGCATATGATTATATTAATAAGAGTTTAAGTAAGGACTATTTGTTAATGAATTCTAGTTTAAATGACATTATTTTTTTGTATTCATCTAAAAAATCGTGAGTTTGAGTCATTTTTTTTTCAATAAAAAAAGTAAGGACCATTTAAGCCAATAATAATAGCAACAATGAGATTTTTCATCAAAATTTAACTACAACCAACTTTTGAGATTCTAAATCTAATAGAAAAATATTTAACAAAAATTCTATTACGAAAAATGTAAAATAACATTTTTATTAAAAAATAGCAAGAAACTAGTAAATTTTTAGTTTTTATTTTTCTATCAAATCAAAAGTTAGGAATTTTATAGCAAGCAAAAATGAGCAAATATAACTAATTTGAATTGGTGAATTTTTTTTTAATAAAGGGAGCTCAACACAACACAATATAGTGGAACAAAAAGGAATAAAGCACAACAAAATACAAGACATAAACACAAATAAAAATAAAAAGGTATAATCCATTGTCATCTCCGGCATTGCCATCAGCAACCAAACGGATAAACTCTACACTATTTCCTGTAACTCAAAAAAGACATAATCTTAACTCGTTCAACACCTGTCTTTGAGCTCTGGAATACTATGCTATTCCGCTCCAACCAAATGTTCTAAATAACCGCAAAGAAGCCTATCAGCCATTTTTTTTGTTCAGACTTACAACCTGGTACTCCAGTCCAACTCTCTCAAAGAACTCCTTAACGGTCCCCGAAATGGCCCATGCTCTATTAGCACACGTCAACCAAGCACACCACACCTGCCACGTAAACTCATAGGCAAAAAATAAATGATGTACAGATTCTATATCCTTTTTACACAAAACACATATATTGTCATTATGATGAATAATTCCGAGCCTACTCAGCCTCTCCTTCGTGTTGACCCTGCCTACTAAAACAAACCATGCAAATAGTTCAACTCTTGGAGGAACCAAGCATCTCCAAGTGAAACTAGTGAAGCTGTAACTCGTGATGTCCTCTGAAAGAGTCTCTTTCTGCAACACCTGCACAAAAGAATTAGTAGAAAAAATACTTTTTTTTGTCAAATTTCCATACAACCGAATCCTCTCTATCAATCGATAATCTTACAACCCGTAACCGGTCGTGAAGTTGATTGAGCAACTCTAACTCCCATTGGAATAGTTCTCTCCTCCACTGGAAGTTCCATACCCACTCTAACCCATCCCAAAACCCACAGTTCCCTATTATGAATCCTTGTTGATTTGAAACAGAGAAGAGTCTCGGAAAACTATCTTTCAAAGAGCCACTTTGTAACCAAGCAACCTCCCAAAAACGAGTGCTTCTGCCGTTTCCCACCTCCATAGACAAACCACTGATCATCATATCTCTTACCTGTTACTCCTTAATATTAAGCTGGCAGATATCTTTCCACGGGTCCTCTTTTGATGGCAAAGGTTGGTTTGACAACATTACAGTTGGGTCCAGTTGATTACAAGAGCATATAACCTTCTTCCACAACGGGCAGTCCTCCTTTGAAAAGCGTCACCACCACTTGAACAGAAGCGATACATTTCTAATTAAAGCATCTCCCACCCCCCAAGCCACCTAGCTTTTTTGGAGCTTGAACTATCTTCCATTTCACCAGTGGTAAACCGTTATTCCCATCTTCTTTACTCCACAAGAACCTTTTCTGTAGTCCAATTATCTTTTCTGCAACCGCCTTTGGCATCTTATACATGCTTAAGTAGTAAATCGGCAGGATATTGAGAACAGATCTTATGAGGACCAACTTACCAGCTTTGTTGAGAGATCTAGCTTTTCATAAGCTCAGCTTGTCTTCCACCTTGTCTATGATTGGTTTCCAAGTCTTCACCAACTGAGGGTTAGCGCCTAGAGAAATTCCTAAGTACCTGACAGGTGACACAGCTTCAGCACATCCCAACAAACCACACATATTTGTCACTCATTCCTTCTCACAGTTGATTGGAATTAGGCTCGACTTATCAAAGTTGATACTTAGGCCAGACATTAACTCAAAACAATGCAGGAGCCTCTTATAATTCACAAGCGTTTCCATTTCCTGTGGACAAAATAATATTGTGTCATCTGCAAATTGGAGATGCGACAATTCTATGTTGTCCCTTCCCACCAGCAGTGGAGAAATTCATCCATTTTTTTACCGCCTCCCCCACCATCCTGTGCAGAACGTCAATGACAAGAATAAACAGAAAAAGAAAGAGAGGATCTCCTTGTCTGAGTCTTCTCTCCATCTTGAACGGCTTGGATGGTGACCCATTGATCAACACCGACATAGACGCTGTAGTCACACATTTCTTCACCCAAGTCCTCCATCTAAGACCAAAACCTATCTTCTGTAGCACTATATCCACAAAGCTCCATCTCACTCTATCGTAGGCTTTCTGAAAGTCTAGTTTAACAATTGCCGCCTGCTTCTTACGCAGCTTCAGCCATTGGACCGTCTCACAAGCAATGAGAGCACCATCATGCATTTTGCGGCCCTTTACAAACGCAGACTGAGTCTCCCCCCACTAAATGTGGCATCACTAACCACATTCTTTTTACCAACACTTTAGATATCACCTTATAAACACAGCCAACCATACTAATAGGTCTTAAGTCTTTGATTTTCTTAGCCCTCACAAATTTTGGAGCTAGCGCCACCCAAGTAACATTAGCATCTGTTGGTAGCTTCGCACTCTGGAAAAAGCCCAACACAACTGCAGTAAACTCCTGACCAAGCTCACCCCAATATTTCTTTATGAAGTTCATATTATAACCATCACTACCTGGTGCTTTACTGGACTCACAATCCCAAACTGCCTCTCGTATTTCCTCAGTTGATGGCATTTTCTCTAACACTGCTGCCTCTTCGTCATCAATCTGCTTAACCATCCCATCACGGATCCCAATCAAAGGAGCATACTCCTGCCTATACAGTTCTTTATAAAAACCCGTAATTGCAGTCTTTTATTCTCGCCTGATTTCGTACCAATCTTCCATTAATCACTAAAGAATCGATTCAGTTGTTCCTCCTTCTAGCCGACGCTAGGTTATGGAAGTACATAGTGTTCTTGTCCATATCTCTAGCATGTTGGAATCGGGACATCTGCTTCCGATGAATCTCTTTTCTGATATACTACTTCGCACAACAAGTCACAAGAGCCTTCTGTCTAGCCTCCATTGTTCCGTCATAACTACCAGCACTAACCATATCATTAATCTTCTTAATCTCTTCCTCAAACTTCTTTATCTTGCTGTCCATGTCCCCAAAGTTTTCCTTATGCCATCTCCTTAGCGGTACTGTCAAAGCCTTCAGCTTGTTTGTGAACATATCATCTCCCAAGTTCTTCCACTCATCCTTTGCCAACTTCAGAAACGCTTCATGTGTAAACCAGGAATCCAAATTACGAAAATGTCTCGAACCCGCACAAAGTCTATAATCTTCTAAAATCAACGGGCAATGATCTGATAGGCCTCTCGGTCCTCCTTTCAAACGAGTATCTGGGAACTCCTCAAGCCACTCCAAACTAACCAAGATCCTATCAATGCGGCCACAAGATCGACCTCAAAACCATGTGAATTTCCGATCGATTAACGGTAAATCTACTAACTGTGAATCTTGCACCCATTCCTTAAATTCCTCCGCAGATGCCGGTAAACTAACAGCGCCTTTTCTTTCCTCTAACCGTAGTATCTCGTTAAAGTCTCCTATGAAACAAAACGGAATCTGACATAAACCCATAATGTAGCTTAACTCCTCCCATATCACCAGTTTCTCACTCCGAACATGTGCACCATACACCAAGTAGAAAGCACATTTAAAATTATTTTTTGTCAGCAAACTTTCAACGCACAACCAGCCATCCCCTTTATAGCAGTTCGATCATTTAAATAATAAATTACCCCACATTAACAATAAACCGCCAGAGACACCAACTGATTCCATAAAATCTCAACCCACCATGTCACAACCCCACAAACGTGCTACATCAAACTTAGTCACCACCTCCCTATTAGTTTCAATCAAACCTAGCATATTCAATCTGTACTTTTTTTTTCAACTCTTTCACCATACTCAACTTTCCATACCTTTCTAGGCCTCTAATATTTCAACAACTATAAATCATTTAAAAAAATTTCTACACACTTTATTATGTTGTTTGTCTATTAAAATAAAATAAGTGTAAGAAATTTAAATCTTA
>NC_029788.2:3996678-3997374 GCF_000816755.2 Arachis ipaensis | reverse complement strand
ATTCTATAATATGTGGGCATGTGGCAAATTTATCTTTAACTACAAAAATACTATTAAAGAAGTCTCAATCTTTTACAGCAATAATGAGTTAGCTCTCACTTTAAAAATGGTTAAACTTCTTTCATGGGTTGAACTCTCCTTTGACTGTAAAACTTCATAGGAGTTAGGAAGTATCGTTACCATCCATTTAACACTATAGCCAGTGATGGACCCAGAAAAATTTAGTAGTAGAGGCAAAAATATAATAAAATTTAGATATAAATATTTTTTTTTTACTTCCCATAATACCCAACAAGTTAAAGACTAATCCGTCCTGAATTTGAATTTCATTTAAAAGTCTGCAATTGACTTGCAATAAGTTGCTACACATATGAGATAGAATCTAAACCCCCAATACTTACTTAAGCGAACGACTAAGTTGATCACTTGACCAATTCAAATTGGTTTAGTTATATTTAAAATTTTAAGTTAGAACTATCTATACACATTGATAAGAACTAGACATATACAGATAATTAATTATTATAATATTTAAAATAATAAAAATATAATTTCATACACACAGTATAATATTCAAAATAACAAAAAAATTATTTCATTGATAAGCATATACAGATAATTAATTATTATAATATTTAAAATAATAAAAATATAATTTCATACACACAGTATAATATTCAAAATAAAAAATAACTT
>NC_029788.2:3992168-3994655 GCF_000816755.2 Arachis ipaensis | reverse complement strand
TAGTTTTACAATAAAAAAATATATGTTTTTATATTCTTCTTCACTTCTCTTCTTCTTTTCCTATGCATCTCTTCTTCTAATTCGGATTACCCGCTGCTTTCACCTCTTTAAAATTGAGAAGCTAACAAATACTAACAAAATTGATTGCGGCATTTTTTCAATAATTTTGGATACTTTTTCTTATTCATTTTTTGATTTTTTTTAGGTTTTCATTTGATTATTTTAATTTTTTTTCTTATATTTTGAAAAATAACATCCAAAACTTAATAGAAAAAATATCTAAAATCATAGAAAAATAACATAAAAAATTTAACAAAATAAAACATTTAAAATTATAGAAAAAATTTTCTTAAACTTCTAACATTTAAATATTTGAAATCTAAAGGTATTGTTTGTTTTTTATTATTTTTTAATGTACATTTTCATAAAAAAATCAGAAATATCTAAAATATAAACATCTAAAATCTAGGTGTAAAATATATCTGAAACGATATTTTTGTTTTTAATAATTTGCTTTCATTTAATTTTAATTGTATATTCATAGAAAAATACTCGAAATCTCTAAAAATTAAACATTTGAAATCCAGGAATAAAAAACATCCAAAATTAAGCTTTTTTTCCCTTTAAATAGTTTATTACTTTGCTTTCATCTACTTTTAATGGTATATTTTTAGGAAAAATATGAAATCTCTAAAATTTAAACATCCAAAATTTAGGTGTAAGAAATATCTACAAGTAATTCATTCTTTTTTAACCCTAATTAAAGCAGTTTTTATTGTATTCAGATTTTGGAACTTTTTTTGTTAGGTTTTGAAAGTTATTTTATAATAATTTTATATGTTTCGAATATTTTTTTTTTGTTAGGTTTTGATTATTCTTTTTACAATAATTTTAGATGTTTATTTTTATTTAGTTTTAAATATTTTTTTGGTTGTATTTTAAATTTTTTGTTGTTTTAGATGTTTTTTTTTAGATTTTATATATTTCTTTTTAATTAATTTTAAATATTTTTTTAAGTTGTTTGTAATCCAACTAATAGTTCACTATTGCTTTTTTGGTTACCTAGCATGATTATAAAAATAAAGGGTTAAGTACGATTTTGGTCACTAAGGTATAGGTTGAAAATTTTTTTCATCTTGAACCTTTTTTTGTATATAAAATCGTCTCTACGGTTTAACTTAGTTTTAAACTTGTCCTTATTTTAGGGACCAAAATCATACGGAAGTGGCAGCAAAAGTGAAGACAGATGTGGATCGTGCACAACTTCTTCTTATTCTTCCCTTCCCCTTTATATGAACAAAAATACTCTTTTTTCTTATTTTATAATTTTTGTTATGGATAATTTAGCCTAAAATTTTAATATTGAAGTTAAAAAGAACGCTTTAAAACTTGATTTTAAATTTTAGAGACGATTTTGTATATAAAAAAAAAGTTAAAGACAAAAAAAATTTTCAGTCTATACTTTAGAGACTAAAATTAAAGTTAAATATATTTTGTATTAAAATGATACACATAAAAATAAGAATAAATAGGTATATTTTGTTTTAAAATAAATGTGTATTTATATTGAAATGAATTATGGATGTTCTTTTCTACTAGTACAAATGGATGTTTTAAAAATAATGAAATAGAAAATCCCGCCAACGCTGAACCGGCAGCGCGATCTCTTTCTCCCTTTCCCTTTTCCTCCGCCTGTGGCTGTTGCCGCTGGGATTCGCCGATCTCATCTCTTCAGTCGTCTCACAAACATCACTTGAGCTCAGCTTCATCACTTCCCCGCTTGCATTCGGTTCATTTCTCTTCTCAATCTCTCTCTCTCGCTTCTCTCTGTTCATTTCTAGGGTTTTCATATTCCACTCGCCCAAACCTGCATTACTAAACTTTATCTTTTCAATACAGAATGGTGTTTCTACTGCAATGACATTATCCTCTGTTATTTGTGTTTATGTCATTCAGCTTCGTGCTCTCCGTTTCCAGTTCTAATGATGTTCCAATGGACGCTCAACAAACTACCAACAGAATGTGTTCTATAACTCAAATGAAGCAATTGTAATTTCTACTTACTTTTCTCACCCTTTCAATATGCTTGATTCATCATTTTGTAGTTAGTCATTAACAATGTTTGAGTTTAAAACATTCACAGCCAATCAAATTCTGCGGGTGGTCTTCATTGTCAAGGTAAAAGGCCAAGTGTCAATTGGTCGCAACATGAAGAAGCACATCAAAACTTTTCCTGCCAGCTCAAGTTCTTGAGCTCCAATTTCCTATTCTCTTTGCCAACACAGAAGCCTCAAAATGGAGAACCAACGGATGGGAGGTAATCTTCTTGTTGCAAGAGACATTTTCCATCTTATTTTGGTACAGATATAATAACTTGATGTAATTTCTAGTTCTTAGACAACAGATCGTAGGATTTTACCTACAATAATTAGGAACGGAGGCTTCATTATATCTTATGTGAATGTGGATATACAGTTCTGCTTGGAG
>NC_029788.2:3979257-3991948 GCF_000816755.2 Arachis ipaensis | reverse complement strand
TTGCAAGATAAGGATTTTTGTCTGTCTGTCTATCATTTCATTTGCTTCAGTTCAGAGTTATTATCTTGGTATAAGTTGTTTTTCATCCACTTCTTAATCAACACAGACATAGTTTGGTGAATATTTCCCTGTTTCTTTCATCAGCTGTAACATTTCTATTACTATGGAACTTGGTAGATCACTGGACTGACGTCCAAATTTGACTACACTTTCAACTTGCTCTCTAACACCTTTTAATTCTTTCAGGTTTGTAATCAATCAGAATCCAAATATTCAGACTTCACAGAGGGCACAAGTTGAGAAGGTATAATTGTAATGAATGCTACGATAACATTAGCAGTCATTTCAGATTACTCGGACTGAACCTGGATTTGACTATCTTTTGTTTAGACTTAGAACCCATATACAGTTTTTGCATCTGATATTTATATAATTCAGCAGTGACATCTGTTCAAACAAATCTTGACAGGCTTGGCTTGCTCTTTCAAGTCTCCAGAATTCTAGCAGGAGCTATCCCCAACCTGGAAAAACTGTTCAAGTTACTCCTCGGCACCATGAAGACAGGCGAATGAACCCCTTACAAAGGACCCATGAGAACGATAAGCTTAAGCCTCCTGATGTTACCACAACTCCAATTGTTACTAATCATAATTCACAAGTTTTGGACAGTTCAGTGAACAAGCATATCAAGCATGCTGGCCAAATCAACGAGTCATCAACAGGCATGGTTGTTGACATTGATGATGATGACATACTTGAGGTAATATAGTAAGCCAGTCTAGTTGATCTAAACAAGTTTAATTATTATTATTTTCTAACAAAGCTTGTATGTCTAACAGTATGAAGTACCATTGTGTTTTGACATGGTTGATTTTTATTTTTTATTTTTGGCTATTGACAGGATTGATTTTAACTTGGTAGAAGGAAACAACTACAATATTGAATGTCTTACTAATGTTATTAATTGCATGTAAAGATTCAATTTGAGTTACTTTAACTGTCAACTACTTTACCAATGAATTTTATTTGATATAGTCTATACAATTTTTTTCTTTCCAAGTGGAAACCAGTTAGGAGGTTAGACAGTTCTAATGGTTTTGTGGTCCAGATTTTATTCTCTTTTGTAGGTGTTCTTGCTGCGTTGTTTCCTTTTCTTTCAGTGTTTTCCCCTCAGTCCATTAATTAAATTTATCTTTGCTGTTCCCCAACATATAGATGCTGAATTCTCACATCATTTATGTGCTGCTATGTTTGTCTTAGACCATTGATATTGATCAAATAGTGGAGAATTATCAGTCTTCTTCCACACCCAAACCTCCAATTTCCAAATTCCCTCCTATTACACCAACTGCAGATACAAATAATTTTGCTAGAGACGGGGGTAACTGTTTGCCACCAGAACTGTGTATAGATTGCAATCATGGTTACAAGGTATTAACTGGAAATTTTGTTCTTTAATGAGTATCTCATTTTTATTTGTCAGATCATTATGCCTAATCCTGAATGTTCCATGCAGTTAGGGCTTTGTCCTGAAGCAACAAGTCATTTGCAGGAATTTAAGGATAATCTGATTGCTATTTCTAATGAACTACTTGACAATGTTGACAACCTTACTTCTTTGCAGTTGGCAAAGCTTCGGCAAGATAGGTGTGACTTCCTCTCCCACTTGGGATTATTTCCTGCTTATGGCATTTTCCTTCTCAATATACAATAATGTATACAACATAAGGAAAATGCTCAAAACCTGTATCATTTGTAACTTGTTCTACTTGCTGATGCTAGGTCACAGCTGAATATGAAAATTCAGCAGCTTGAAAAATATATTCATTCCAATAATCTTGAGGACAGGAAAAAGTCAAATTTGTTTGCATCCACAGCACCTACATCATTTGTATATGAAACTCCTCAGCAGACTCTCCACAGTAATGCACCAAAGACATATGAATCTCAGGATTATGTGGGTAATGGGACATGTGGGTCATTGTTCCAGTCTCTTTCATTCTCTTGTGCCGATACATATGGCGTGTCATCAGGTCCAGTGTCGAGGGAAGCTTTCATCCCAAAGATTATTGAAGTAAATTACATTGAAGGTTCTGGAGACAAGCGCTGGAGCAGTAAGGATTTTCCTTGGACAAAACAGTTGGAGGTGTTTAACTGCTTCATTGCCTTTTCCCACTGCATATACCTTTATAGCTATCATCATTATAATTTTCCTTTTATGTTCAGGTTAATAATAAAAAAGTTTTTGGAAATCACTCATTCCGCCCCAATCAAAGAGAGATCATTAATGCCACAATGAGTGGATGTGATGTTTTTGTTTTGATGCCCACTGGTGGAGGAAAGAGTCTGACCTATCAGGTACTTACAATTTATCAAGTGACCTTTTGACTTATGGCTTTTTCAAGTAGACTGTGGATACCTTTTAATGATAGATTCTTTTTATAATTTTCAATTACAATGTAATTTATTTGGTACAGTGTCTATAACATATTGTATGACAAATATACAATATCACTTGTGTCAAATGGCTCAGTCAAAGTGATGCTATACAATATGAATTTCCCTTACTTTATATACTTCCATTTTGTTCTTATTAACTTACAACTTTAAATGGTCTTGTTTGCAGCTGCCAGCTCTTATCTGTCCTGGTATAACATTAGTAATTTCTCCCCTTGTGTCCCTTATTCAAGATCAAATTATGCATCTACTACAGGTACTGCTAATTTTCTATTAATGTATTCCGTTCTTCATTGTGTTTTTCTGATAGATATATGCTTACATTCTCCTTTTTACTTGCCATATAGGCAAATATATCCGCTGCTTACTTAAGTGCTAATATGGAATGGACTGAACAGCAAGAGATCTTTAGAGAACTTAATTCCGAATATTGTAATTATAAGTTGTTGTATGTAACACCAGAAAAGATTGCCAAGTGAGTGCCATTATGCTCTCCCACCCTCTTAAATTTATTTATTTTTTCTTGATAAGCAATATTGCTTTTTAATTGAGAAGCATATTTTTCATTTTCGATTTTCGATGAAGTTCTTTAGTTTTTAATGTGACTGCAGAAGTGACGCGCTTTTACGAAACTTGGAGAGTTTACATGCTCGAGAATTGCTTGCAAGAATTGTAATTGATGAGGCTCACTGTGTGAGCCAATGGGGGCATGATTTTAGACCAGATTATCAGGTTGGAGCTAATTATACCTTTCAAATTGATGTTGCATGATATATCATATAAATTTTAATCGATGTTGTGACTTGCGCAGGGACTTGGCATATTGAAACAGAAATTCCCAAATACTCCTGTTTTAGCTTTAACAGCTACTGCAACAGCTAGTGTCAAAGAGGACGTTGTGCAAGCATTAGGACTTGTTAACTGCATTGTTTTCCGGCAGAGTTTTAATCGCCCAAACTTAAGGTTTGTCAAATGGAGACCTACTTCTTACTAGACTTTGAAAGTATGAATCATTACTCATTTTGAATGTTGCAGGTATTCTGTCCTTCCCAAGACCAAAAAGTGTTTGGAAGATGTTGACAAATTCATTAGGGAAAACCATTTTGATGAGTGTGGCATTATATATTGCCTTTCTCGAATGGACTGTGAAAAGGTTGCTGAAAAGTTGCAGGTTGGTCATCTGACTGCACCTGTATTGTTGCTTCTCTTCCATTTTTCTTCTGTGTCATGCTTATTGTTTGTTTATTATTCTTTCTGGATGATGATGGTATGGCTACATGATAAACCATAATTGGACTCTTGTTTTATATTTTCTATAAACAAAGTAAAACTAGAAGTCAACATCTAGTTGAATTGTTTGCAAATACATTATCTAGTTATGTTCATTGTCCAGGAGTTTGGACATAAGTCTGCATTTTATCATGGTAACATGGATCCTGCTCAACGTGCCTTTGTTCAAAAGCAGTGGAGTAAAGATGAGATCAATATAATTTGTGCTACTGTGGCATTTGGAATGGGTAAAATATGCTTCTCAGATACTATTTATTGCATTGATTTGCTTGAGTAGAATCATAATTTAGAGTTAAAATTTCAGGTATTAACAAGCCTGATGTTCGCTTCGTAATCCATCATTCCCTTCCAAAATCTATTGAAGGTTATCATCAGGTATGGCAGATAGCGCAGACAATTAAAATATTATTTTGGCATAGTTTCTGAACTTCTGTTTCTGTTTGCTAACATGTTCAATTAAAATATTATTTTGGCATAGTTTCTGAACATTTGTTTCTGTTTGCTAACATGTCTTCTTGCTTTTCATTATCTTTCAAGGAATGTGGACGAGCTGGTAGAGATGGTCTACGTTCTTCCTGTATATTATATTACAGCTACAGTGATTATGTTAGTATCAGATAATTGAATAGTAAATTGTATGGAATTGGAAGATCATTCAGAATTTATATTAGTGGCAAGTTATTTGAAATAAGTAATAATTGATATCCAGATCTCCCCATTTTGTTGGTGTTTTCACTGCTGATATCTAGCTGTATATAATTTATTTATAGATTCGAGTTAAGCATATGATAAGTCAAGGAGCAATAGAGCAAAATTCAATGACATATGGATACAGTCGCTCAAATATGACAAATTCAGGAAGGATATTGGAAACAAACACTGAAAACCTTTTGCGAATGGTAATTCTTTCTTAAATGGGATAACAAAAGGCTGGTTGAAGTTTCTATATTGGCTGTTGCTATATTGTCACCCTTTTTATTGTTGATTTTACAATATGTTTTCCTTCAACTGTCTCAGGTCAGTTATTGTGAAAATGACGTTGATTGTAGGCGTCTTCTGCAGCTTGCTCATTTTGGGGAGAAGTTTGATTCTTCAACATGTCAGAAAACATGTGATAATTGTTTGAAGAACACAAGTTTTATTGAGAAAGATGTCACCGAGATTGCAAAGCAATTGGTTTGAAAGCATCTTATTTCTATAAAATATACTGTTTTCATCCTTCCAGTTTAAGGAATTATGTTAGTTTCAAACTTCCAATATTTGAGATAGAGACCGTAGTTCACTATTTCTCAGTTCGTTCGATTGCCTCTTTTTAGGTTGAACTGGTTAAGCTAACTGGGCAGAAGGTCTCATCATCACATATATTAGAAGTCTATCGTGGATCCTTAAGCCAGTTGGTATGCCACTAAGATAACTTGTTTTATTTCTCCTCTCTTCACTGTTACAAATATTTTCTTGCCCTATTTAGCCATTAAATATGTCCTCTAGTTATGTACTTTTAATGTTAAAATCAGGTCAAGAAACACCGTCATGATACTTTGAGCTTTCATGGTGCTGGGAAGCGTCTAGCTAAGGGTGAGGCTTCCCGAGTATTGCATCATCTTGTTGTAGAGGATTTTCTTGTGGAGGAGGTTAAAAAAAGTGATTTTTATGGATCAGTATCATCAATATTGAAGGTATTGAAAGAAATAGTCTATGTTTGAATCCTGCAATTTATTTTCAAAAGTTTCTTATGTGCTTGTTGTGCTTCTATAGCTGTTGTTGCAGCCTTCATAGTTAGACTTTAAATAATAGTAAGCTGTCCAATGGGTTGAATTGTTTTGCAGGTAAATGACCCCAAGGTCCGCAACCTGTTGCTCGGGGGCCAGAGAATTATACTGAGGTTTGCCGATCTCATGAAGCTATTTCTTGATTGAATCTGTTAGTCAGAATTTTGGGGGGTCCAATTCTGTTAGCGCTCAGATATTGTTAGCTTGATACATCGAAGTTACTTTGAATTCTTGTCTCAACCTTCTCTAGCCTCATTTTTAACATCTACAACACCCTCTTTCTCAGTATTATATTCCTACTTAATAGCATCCTGAAATGTTGTAGGTTCCCATCGTCCATAAAAGCATCAAAATTAGCGAAGTATGAGTTCACTCCAGCTAAAGGATCTCTGACATCTGGAAAACAAAATAGTCATCAAATTGATACTCCTGCTCAGCCCCAAACTCAAGTTGACATGGTATATAATGGGTTTTCTTTATGGTTCTTTTTGTTCAATTTTCTAATCTGTCTTGAATTGTCTTTGATAGAACTTTATTTCAGAATCTTTCAGCAAAGTTATACTCAGCACTGCGGTTGCTGCGGGCAACTATTCTTGGTGAAGCTGGAGACGATGTCTTGGCTCACCACGTGTTCTGGTTAGTTATACAAGTTCTCTGTATGGAGCTCATTTAATCTTGTGCAGTAATGGATTATGAATAGTTTAATTCAATTGAAATTTTGTCTTTGAATGCTAAGCATCTGATGAGCTGCTGTTTCTGTTATATAGTAATTCTCTGTTGCAGCTGATGAGCAAGAAAGTACCAAGAACAAAGGAAGAACTCCTTGAACTCAATGGCATGAGCAAGTAAGTTCATTCTACGAATTAATCAAATGTACTGGTTAACTGAGTCGGCATTCACAGATGTTTCTGTTTAACACAGGGCCAAGGTAAGCAATTATGGTGATCAGATACTGGAAACCATCGAAAATACTATTAATGAGTATTACAAGTTGGATAAAAGCAGCAATGGCAGTGCTGATTCTGCAAAAAGGAGACGAGATGCAAATGGAGGCCTAGATAGAAATCTTGAGGATGATGATGAGTTGCCTAAAAGTACTGGTCGCTCAAAGAAAAGGACAGTGCAGAGAAATAATAAAAAGGCTGAGATATACCATTCTGAAGAGGAAGATAATTACTATGGATGTCTTGATGAGGACCTAGATTTTGACAATATAGAAAATGAAGCACTAAATAGAATAAACAGTAGGAATGCTAATGGAAGAGTACTGCCTCAATGGACACCATCTTGAAATTGTATTATTATTTATTAAGGGCTTTTTCTTGAACACTTGGTGGTTGGTGCCAACCTATAAATTAAGAGGAAATTGTATATAGCTCCTCACTCTGTCATGGCCATCAATTGTGTATTCTGGGACAACACGGCATTTTGAGTAATGCCGTTGACGAATTGTTAATATGTATTATTGGTCACAATTACAAATTGTCAATTTTATTTCTTCGGAATAGGCGGCCCTGTATCTTAAGTTAATTGATGAGGAATAAATTTAAGAGAAAGTCCTTATATTCTTTATTTACGACAAAACAATGGTGGAACAAACATATGCTGGTCTTATATAGTCAATTGCTTTTAATAATTATATTTATTTGGTAATTTTAATTGGTAGGCATTCTATTCAAGTGTATTATATTTGGTTATTTATGAATTTAGTTTTAATATTTAGTTATGCATTAATATATCGGCATCGCACTGAATGTTTATCTTTAAAAAGTGCTATAATTGAATGGTTGTAAAACCTATTTAAAGTTTTTATAAATACATGAGAGTATTGTCACGGCCTTAAGCACATTCTAACGGCCTTGTGTCGGTACTTAGATTTACTCAACCTCTTAAGATAAGATTAAGTTAGCCTAAACCTTAATATTTAGCAAGAAAGCTAAGAATACAAGAGAACCCAAGAGAAAAAAAGCTTTGGTAAAAAGAATATTTTATTACTCAAATATTTATTACAAATGACTTATATACCCAAATTCTAACTCTCATCTCCTATTTATAGTTATCCACCTCCTCAATGAATAAATAGAATTAAATCTAATCAACGATTCAGATTGATCATCTAGAACCTTCACTATAAATATCTATTCTACCACATTTCTCTAAATATTTTTAAATTATTCCATACTACTATTTATATTTCTATATACATCCACATTCTTCTAAGTTACTCTATGATCTTCTAAAATCTTTTAGAATTTTTTAAGATATTTCAGGACTTTTTAAGAATATTCTAGAACGTTCTGGAATTATCTAAAACACTCTCAGACATTCCAAAAAACTATACAAAGTTTACCCTTAGAGTTATTTACGTCGTTTTAGAGTCTAGACAAATTGACCATCGATTCTTCAGCATGGCCGTTGGCTGCTGATAGTTTCATTCAAATCATATACAAATGCCTCCTCTCTCGATCAATTGTCATAAACTAGGGAGTTTGCCGTGCCCTTTCGGGTGAAATACAACTAGTTCATTATATAGACAATATTCCACCACAGGAATAGAACTTCCGAAATCAACAAATACCAGTAATTAAAATCTAGACCATAGATACATACCTATTTACATATCTGTTCATTACATTCAAAAGAATTCACTACAAACAATCACTTATCTTTACAGCAACCTAGGATAAACAGCTGACAACATTTTTCTTTTCCCGGTCATGCAGCTGACAACTTTTAACACACTGATATATATACAAATGTGTGTGTCTATAATTATTATTATTAGTGTTATTTTTGTACTTAAATTACATTCACATGCTATCAGTCAAATGCTTGTACCAAGGTCCATGAACACTAACTGATATGTTGGCTGCCACAATCAAAACACCGGCAGCTTCCACTACTTTGTCAGTCAGAACACAAGCCCCAACCTTGAGGAGGGCCAGCTCTGCTAATTTTCTGCCGCATGGTCCGCTTCCGCCAAGCACAGTACCACGCAGTGCTGAATAGACAGCATTGAACACCCTCTCAAACACAGCATCCCCAGCTTGGAGGCTCTTGCCTAGCATCCTCCCAGCAACCACCTTCCTTGACTCAAGTTTTCCAGCATCTTCCTCACCTGTGCCCAAGTTGCATATCACTTCTACAAGATCTTTAACATCAGCATCCTCAACGCTGTCGACGAGGTCAACAAGTCTTTCAGCACATTTAGTTACAATGTTCTCCATATCTGTAGAGCTAGATACTGCTTTTTCACTCAGAAGAATCTGGCGACATATAAGAATGCTGCAGTTTCCAAAATAAGATATTGGTAAATATACATACATACCATTGAAAATCAGACACGTTACACAACACTATCTCCAGCATTAATTCAGTTAACTTTAAACAAAATTACCTTGTAGATATCACAATAATCTTCTGAATTTGAGCCTGAACGGATCTCAGCCTCGACAAGTTAAGAGATAAGGTCTCCGGTAGATCATCTTGTTTCAAACCAGATATTCCGCTAACTAATTTTAGCAAACCAAGCTTCACAACTAGATCAACTGGTTCTCCTTGGCATTCAGGCTGCTGGTTACCTGATCAAATCAAATCAAATTATATTCAAGCGGCAACCATAAATAGGCATCAGTGAAATTAGAGGTAGAGAAGATTTCTCAACATTGTACCTGTAGCATTAACATCAGGAGAGGATGCTGTTTGACTACCAGTTGTTTTAAGCATAATATTTCCCCCAGTTCTGAGTGTAGTGGGAGGAAGACTAATTTGGTAAGAATTATTACCCAACGCTGAACAGAAACCCACATGTTCATCCCACTCCCGATCTTTGCAATTCCAAACAGATGAAAGCCATCTAACTGTTGATGGCAAAGAGGTATTGGCTGCAGATGGAGATCCATATTTGTTACTGAAGGCATTTCTAAGGTAGTCCAGACCAGCAGGCCCCTTAATCAAAGGCTCCATCAGTTTTATACGTGCTTTGCTTATCTCTTTCTTAAGAATCTGTCATAAAAACATTTAATATATCACAATATAAAACAAATATTTACAAGCTAGAAAGCATCCATGCTGGTGCAGTTTCTCCTTTTGTTTGAGCTCAAGCTGCTCAAATGTGTCTCTATAACTACTCCTCACGCTAGTAACAATAAATTCATTGAAGGAAATAAGTAGAGGAAAGATAGGCAAACACACCTGAATCTGTTCAAGGACAAATCGCAAACCCTTGATCAAGGCTATAACACAATTGTTTGCCTCATCCCTTGATCGACATATTTCTCTCAACTCAGAAAATAATTTCTGGTGTGTAGCCTTCATTATCTCCTCATTGGCTGGGGACGAGAGCTTTCGTAAGTTGGATAGCGAAAACTCGAGGATTTGTCCAAGGTAATCAATATCCAGGTTACCTGATGTAAGCACCTTGAGATACACAAAAAGATATATCAGAAAATGAGAAGTAAATTAAATGTTAGATATGTCAATGCCACATTTAATAGCATCACATGCTGCTGCTACCTGAGAAAGAATTTCTAAATCAATTGCTGCAAAAATATCTTCCTTCCAGCTTTGTGGAGCAATGTCACAAATCTCATCCCTAACCTCTCCCACAAGCTGCACAATCCGATCATAATTGGGCTCTTCCTGCTTAACAGACTCCATGATACCATCCCAAAAGGCCTTCTCCATTGTCTCTTTTATTTTCCCCTACATTAATTAAAAAATGTTTCAATCGATAATCAGAATTTTATGTATGTCATCAGTTGAAAGCAATTTTAATAAATTATATTTTGAAAAAAAAAATCAAATAATGGATTTTAGATTAGAGAATTTAATTTTGAAGACTTCTAAAGCACCAACCAAAATGACCCAACAATGCAACATGACAAAAAGATGCACTGACCTCAATGTTATTCTGAATGTGATCAGAGACGTCAAAGCCATCAGCAAAGCTACGGTGACTCTCATGAAGAAATTCATTTACAATAATTTCATTCTCTGTTATTGACATTGCAGATGACAGAGAGTCCATCTGACTGACTGAATTGGTTCTAGGTGCTGAGAAGCTTGCCCCTCCAAGGGATGTGTCACTCTCCTTGAAAAGAGAGCGAACTACTCGGCTATGCCTGTTATTACTCACATCTGAAGTATTTCTTTCACTTGAGCTAGCGACAGTAGAAAGAGGTGTTGGGCTTTGAGATATTGGTTGAGTTATTCCGGACCTCACTTGCTTTCCGTTGTCTTTCACTCTGAAGTATCTAGATCGTGTTTGAGACAATGCAGATTCCATACGTTCAACCCCAGCATCTCCACTCAGGTGCTGCACCTTTTCTCTCAAAAGCTTTTGATCTTCGGTGACCTATTGCAATAAATAAGAAAACAATCAAAGGAAGAAAACCGGATCTTGAAAGATCATCCAAATGACTAATGAGCAAGCAAAATGTGTGTAAAATTTATTCAACAAAATAAGCAATCTCCGTACACATCTGACAATATTTCACTGCCGCATTCAGTATCCAGAGTCATTAATGCTCCTTGTTAATATTACCAGAAGTTCACCAAAATCACCATTCAGCAAACATTCAAAAAAGAAAACTCGCAACTAGAACAAGATGGAGAATTACCTGATGCCGAACAGCTTTCATATCATGGCTAAGTTGCACACCATCACCATCTGACGTTAACTTACAAGTTTGAATCATAGAAGCCTCAAGCTGGCATGCAGCTCTTACCAAATCCTCCTCAAGTGATTGAGCATCCCTAACCTTCCAGACGACAAAACAATTCAAGTACGAGCACCATGCTTTATCAAAAGAGGCAAGCTGAGATCGGAAGGTGCAGCGCTTTATAACTGCTGTGTCAGTCTCTTCATCAGAACTCTGTATGGGTCCATCTAGTATAATCTTAACCAGCAGCTCAAACTTCCGAATGAACTCTTGTGCAGACTTGGCCAATGCAATCTCACGTTCTCCCATTCCACTGAAGACGGCATCTGGATGACCCAATATCATGTAAGCACAAAGAACAATTCTCACTGGATACCTTGATAACCTAGTTAAACTCTTGTTCGACTCCTTGACTGAATCTATTTTCTTTGCCTCCCTGTTTCTCACAGAACTCCTGGGTGTAGGCCTTTTCTTAGGGGTAGCAACACGCTTGAGAAGGTGATCAATGTTATCCAAGCTCAAAAAACGATTCACAGGAGAAACCATTGTGGACACTCTGAGGCGGCTTTCAATCCGATCAAGTAAAGTTTTGACAGTTTGAAGCGTAGAAGATGATTCAATCAGAAGAGCAAGCTGTTCAAAAGGCATTGACTTGACAGATTTCTCATTGATCCCCAACGAGTCATAAGCTGTTGCCAGGGCAAAGGTTGTTCTCTTCTGTCTTAGGAACCTCCTCCAGCACCTTAAAGAAGAAGCAAATAAATGACATACGTTAGGTGAAGTCCCACATACTGTCAGGCTTAAAAAATCCAATATTCATTGTACTTCGGCTTTAAGAAGGGTGTAAAATTCAATCCAACAGATAAACAGAACTTCAAGTACATAATTCCTATGAGAACACATAATAGCTTTGAGCACAGACCTCCTCTAAAGTGACTACAACCAAGTAAAGAAGTGGAAACAGAAATATTGAATGAGGATAACCTTGCTAGTTTTTTGGAAAGATATTCTGCTTGTTGTGGCATTCTACCCCAGTTCTCTCGTCCATAACCCCTTCCCCTATGCCTGAGAAATTCAGCTCTTTGTTTTCTTGCCTGATCAGTATAAATTCAGAAGCTTAGTCTTAGTCATAAAACAAGCACTAATAAAGACAAGAACAAGTGAGAGTTTTGAGATGGAGAATGAAAGAGATAGAAAAACAACAGCTTCAAAAGTCATCATGGTACCCTTTGTAATCGATTTTCCAACTCATCCTTCTTTTTCCTTCTCTCAATCTCACGCTGGTGGGATACAGACTTTGCCACATGTCTAACCTGAGAGACTCGAGCATGTGCTTTTTTCTTCTCAGCTTCCAACAATCCAAGTCGTTTTGTTTCAGCAGCAGCTCGTTTTTGGTGAATTGCTGCACGCACACACTCCTTATATTTGTTCTCTCTAGCCATCCTTCTCATCAATGACTGAGAAGACCTTTCTCTAAGAGACGCCCTTCTCTGTCTGTGAGCCTTGAGGATA
>NC_029788.2:3966940-3978713 GCF_000816755.2 Arachis ipaensis | reverse complement strand
TCCCAAGTTTAGCGCGTTCACTCTCATAGCGGATTTTAACTCCAGTTTTTGCTGCTTGGCGTAATTCATCTAGCCTTGCTAGGCGCATTTGGGCCTTTGTCAAAATGCTCAACCTGTAAGGGAAAGCAGTAAATTATGTTAATTAAGTCAAATAATATTATTGGAAAAAAAAAATTATTCTGCATTAAAACCAATTTGAAATCACCGAGTGCAGACACAAATTTTAGAACTCAAATAAATTCACTTATCAACAGAACAAAAAGTCTAAGAATCTTATATTAAATGTGACCATGTCATTTTAAATATCTAACTATTCATGAGTACAATAGTTATAGGAAAAACTTTCGAGAACTATATTATATTACATTGAAGATGTGTGTGAAAAAGTTCCTCATCTCTAACTCAGAAAACTAGCATTGACCGAGTTCTTGAGGAGTAAACTTCTCTGGAAAAAATGATATATAGATTGAAAAACAATTTGAGTAATTAGTTATTATACAAAATAATTGGCAAGGACAACATAGAAAAAAATGAGCTGGCCTCCAACTAGGATAGCAAAAATAACCGTTCTTACAATACTTAAAATCACAGCGCTACAACTAATTGAACTTAAAGTTTAGAATAGACTCAAAATAATTGAACATAAGCAACCCCACCTCTTCTGTTCAGCAGCCTGCAGCTTTGCTTCCAGTCGCTGACCAAGATCTTCATCCTGAGATGAACACCGTGAGGGGCTTCTTGGCTTTGCACGTGCCTTGCTTGAGAGCTTCTCATAGTATTTCTGCAGTCAAGAAAATTTAAATAAATAGAGAGACCCAGGAAACATATAAAAAGGGAGAGGGGGGTTTTAAAAATTGAAAAACATATAAAGAGAAGAATCAGTAACTATTTAAACCATGAAATGGAGAAACCATATATGCTACATACTAAAGCATATTCCAACCAATTCAAAAAGCGATCAGTTAAATGCTTGCAATTCGTATAACTAACCAACACGAAAGTTATCACAGAAAGACAGAGCCATGTGCAAAGGTACCACCAAGGAGTGCGAATCAAAATTCGAACAGAATAAAAAACACCCTCCTGCTCTCTTACCTACCATATAAAAGTCTTGTAAACAAAGCAAGGAAGTGGAAGAAACCAACCAAAATCATGACGTAATTAATCAAAATAATTTCTTGAAACCGATGAAAAAAAAAAGAAAAAAACTGGGATTATGTAACGCCAGAAGAAAAACAATTTGCCAATAGAGATTAGCAGATAGTAATCTCAGTAAAAGTTTCATGTTTCTTCCTGAAACCGGCTTTAAAAAAGAAAGAGAGAAAAAATTACACGTGGTGATATTTACGGCAAGAAAATAGAAACGCCTAAACAGGGAAAAGAAAAAATCACTTCGATTTTAAGTCCCTAAACTTTCTCACCAACTAACAAAATACTGTTTAAGAAATGGAATCGTAAAGACACCTGTCTACGGAGATCAGCGTCGCGAAGCTTGGCTTCGATTTCCTCCACCGTGCTCGGAGACTTGCACTCCGTGTCGAGGAGCCTTCGCCTCAGCCTCTTCGGCAACCTCGTCGGCGACGAGAAAGAATCTTCATCACCGGTCGGAAATTCCATCGCAATTCCTCCGCCGCCGCCGACTCTCCCCTCCGGCAACTCCACTCCGGCAGCCATCTCTGGGAAACACGACGACGCAGAAACCGATCAAACCCTTAGTACGACGGCGATGAAGGCAAGGCAACGACGTCGTACTGTACGAAACGCACCACACAGAAGATAGGAACGGTGAATTCAATTAAAGATCACAACGAAGAACCGATTCAATTATATATATCCACGTAAAAATTCAGAGGAAATAACAGTAACAACGGAAAATTCAAAACGATTCAAACGGGAAACGTTGCGCCGAGTGGACTCAGCTTCGAGGAGCTTCGTTTTTTTGGTTTGGGAGTTTTTAGAGAGAGAAAGTTGAGAAATAAAGAGAGTTCCTTTTTCATAAATGAAAATGTGAAGGCCGTGTTTGGGTTTATAATGTGAATGGGTTTACGTGACGTGTTTTTGTATCTAACTCTTAATCAGCAGGATTAAAAGGGTATTAGCCACGTCAGCATGGCCCCTCAACGGCACTCTTCCTTTTGCTTTTTTCGGACTTAAATGCCCCTCGTTCATATCCTTTTTGACTATATTGCCCCTATCTTATCGGCCACCTTCTCCATTTGACAATTGACATATTTCCCCTTTTCCTCCTTTCTAGTTGAAATTCAGATTGAGGACTAAAACTGAATATTGCACTCGCTAATCTATTTATCTATTTATTATCTAAAAGAAGAGTTGTAAAACAGCAACACCATACACCAGACTCTAAAGCTTTGTTTGGATGTAGAAAAGAAAATTAAAAAAAAAAAGGAAAGAAAATAAAAAAAAAATAGAAAGAAAAATAAAGCGTGTTTTCTAACTAACCTTCTTAAGTATGAGCTATTGTTTTCTGTAGCTGAAAAACAATTATCTACCTTATGCAATTTTAAGAATAACATTTAGACTTTGTTTCCATATAGGAAAGATGAAAAGAAAGAAAATAAGAAGGAAAAAAATGAAAGGAGAGAAAATAGAAGAAAAAGTGAAATTATTTGTGTGCTGTTTGGACGAAGAGAAAATGAATAGAAAGAAAATATTTTTTTTGTTTTAATAAAAAAATTATAATAGTATAAAATTACATTAATATCTTTATAATAAAATAAAATATAAATATTTTCATTTATTTATAAATTTTATAAATTATTTATCTAATACATATATAATATTTAAATGTGAATTTCTATTATAATAATATATTAAAACTATTAAAACTAAATTTATATTGATAATTATTAATAATAATAGAATTAGGGGTAATATTGTAAATACATTAAAGATAATATTTTTCTTCTTGTTTTCTTGCTTGTAATGGATGAAAAATTTTTTTGGTAGAATCCATACCAAAATTTTCTTTCCTTTCCATTTTCATTGGCATCCAGACAAAGAAAAATTAAATTTTTCACTCATTTTTCTTTCCTCCAATTTTTCCCTAAATCAAACATAGTGTAATACCTATCCATCTTTCAACTAGTTTTCACTTTTCTCCAATCGACACCTGTCTTTATTATTATGGAAATTACAATCCTATCCTATATATAGATTGATTATTACAAATCCTTTTTTTTTACTGTTGCAAGTTCCTCTTTTTTTTTTTTGGATGGCACAAATATAGGAGTGGGCTCAACAATCTTCAACGTCGGCAAAAACTTTTACTTGGTGGAAGATTCTTAAGGGAGTCGTTTGTCTAATGGGTTATAGAAAAGTGAAGAAAAACCCAAATCAGCTCCTGACAATTACTTCGAAAGACAATGAGACCCCTGAAAAAAAAAAACCTCAATCCGGTCCCTGACAAAAAAAAAATTTCAATCCAGCCCCTGACAATTACTTCAAAAGGACAACGAGGCCCCTGTGCCAAAAAAAAATCAATGTTATTTTTTTGGCACAGGAGCTAATCAGTCCCAAAAAAAATTATCAGGAGCCGGATTGAGTGTTTTTTTTTCTTGGGGGCCTCATTGTCCTTTCGAGATAATTGTCAGGGGCCGGATGGAATATTCACTCATAGAAAGTGAATGGAGCAGCAATCCTAAAACTACCATTTAATAGAAGAAAGCAAAAATGCTAGTTTTTGATTAAATGATTAGGATAAACAATGAATTAAAAAGTCATTGTGTCTGATAGAAAAAAAGAAAAAGAGGCAACAATATTTTTTGAAATTTTAAGGTACTCCTTTTATTCATTATGCTTAGCGCATGTTAGAGCATTAGCAATCCCAAAACGATGGGATTAACCACTGATAGTTTGCTCTGATTGGTTGATTGGGCTTAATCCCAGTACACAACATGTTTTAGTCGATTGAAAAATTTAGTACGTTAGTTTAAACGATGATATAATTTTGACGCTACTTTGTGAAATTTAAAACCAGTATAACAACTTTTTCTATGACATAGTCTTTATATATTGGAAGCTGGTATCCCACCATCCACATAGCTTAGATTACTTCATGTCCTCCGTATGGCTCTAACAAATGTTTTTACTCAAAAGATTGATTGTGTTGTAGACATCAATGCAACGAAACTGACTTGGAATTTGGTTGTTGGAGTTGTTCGTTTGTACGAGATTCCTAGCTCATGGAATCCCACTGATGTATGTAGCTTAAAGTTGGTGCTCCAGGATGAAATGGTATGTATCCAACTATTCATTTTAAGAATGATCATATTTATTTGTGGAGTTTATGCATGTTAATTTGTGTGTGTTTGTGTGTGTGCCTGTTTAGGATGATCATATACATTACTCCATTCCGAAGGCAAATGTGGTGGTCTTTAAGACAGATGTTCGTGAATTTAGAATATACTCAATGAGAAATTTCATTGTTCAGTCAAATTTGAAAAGTGTAAGGACAACTGCACACAAGTGTCAATTTGAACATCCTCCTAGGTAATATATTGATCAAATGATTCATAAATCATTTGGCAGTTTATTTGGTTTTGTTATTTTGTTTGTGGATAACTGATGCTGTCTTTGTTGGTTTTTATTTTCATTGTGGTATAGATTGCATTGGTCATGTTGTTGGAAAGGAGGATGTTAGACCAATGATTACAAAATCAGGTCAAGAAAGCAAATGCATGGCACTATACCTGGAGGATCTTCAGTAAGTCATTTGGCTGGCTTCATTGGTGTATCATTAAGTAGTTGTTTCAGTTGTGGCTATTCTTATTGTTGTATGTTTTACAATATCGTAGGAAAAACAAGATCAAATGCACTATATTTGGTAAAATGATTGGCAAGTTAACTCCGTTTGTCAATAAGAATAATGGTGAGCCACTGATTTTGGTCGCTCAACTCTTCAAGCCAAATCATTACCTCAATCAGATTAATGTTAAGAATAGTCTTTATGCCTCAAGAGTATTCCTGAACCCTGATTTCCCTGATGTTATTGCATTCAAGAATCAGTATGTAAACACTGAACGTTAAGTTACTTTTGGGGAAAAGATTGTATATCTGTTTAGGCACAGCTGTATATTAGTGACAACGTTTTTTTTTTCTTTTTATCAGATTACTTCGAGTTAGCCTATTGAAAGAAGGTGACATTGGCTCACAACGAATTAATCATATAGAGATCCAACCTCAATATTCAGTGAGTGATGAGCTTTCGGGAGGTTCCTTTCCAATCAATACAATTGAAGAAGTTTTGAACATGACTTATGTGAGTTCATTTCCCACCTTTTTATATTAACACTAATTTCGTTGCATTGCCTTTAAATGTCATTAAGATGAGAGTCCATGTTGTTGCAGGAAGGCTCCATTTGAGTTTTAGCCACTATAGTGTCTATTGATGTTGGCACCCGCAATTGATATTATGTCTCGTGTAAGAGTTGTCCTAGAAAAGTTGTGGAGAATTGTCAAAAAGTGGGATTTAATGCTCCGTTGAGGTAACAGTTTCTTTGTTATGAATTTTATTCCACCTCTTAACAGTAAACTTCTTTATGTGACCATGTTTTTTACGTTTAATGCTAAAATGTCAAATTTGTCACTGTTGATTTTGGAACACCTTGGGGATTACAAATAACACATCACTTCTTAGAGAAAATGAAGTTTCACTTATTATGGTGATCCCATGCCAAAAAGTTCAGTTAGGTTTTACTAAATGTGAAGCAATGTAGTGTAATTAAAAAGGACGTGTAATTTGTTGTCATGTTATTATTTTGTTACAAGTTGTATTCTATTTTTAAGGAAAAACACTAGATAAAACTCAGGGTATACCATATAAATATACCCTAAAAGTTGTGGAGAATAAGGGTTGATATTTCTGTGATCATTGTCAAAAAGTGGGATTTAATGCTCCATTGAGGTAACAGTTTCTTTGTGATGAATTTTTTGCAACCTTTTAACAGCAAAATGTGACCATGTTTTCTGCGTTCAATGCTAAAATCTCAATTTTCTAAATGTTGATTTGTTACACCTTGCTGATTACAAATAACACATCAGTTTTTGGAGCAAATGAAGTTTCACTCATTAGGGTGATCTTATAGCAAAAAGTCCAGTTGGGTTTTACTAAATGTGAAGCAATGAGATGTAATTAGAAAGGGTGTGTAATTTGTGGTGATGTTATTACTTGTTATAGAGTTCTATTCTATTTTTAAGGAAAAACACTAAATGGCCAAAACTCTGGGTATACCATATAAATAAAAGCGGTGTGTTTATACTTTTATCTAAATTTCACACATAATTATAAACATGAGTTAGTCTACTTAACTAATTCTATTTTGAGAAAAAAAACTAAATGGATAAACTCAAGGTATACTACATGAGTAATAAGGGTATTTGACTTAGGTCACTATTTAGCGCTTTGTATTCTTACTGATAATAGAACTTGAATAAGTTTGCCTCTAATTGAATTCTTTTGTCTATTTCAAATAAATCACGTGACCAATTAAGGTATACACATATTCTTTCAAAGTGTGTTTCCTTGGCTGTTGGAATGGAGTAAATTCTCTAAATGTAACCTCTGTTAACGCGTTAATTTCAAGAATTATTTACACTATAAGTTTCGTATCCATACTTATCTCTCCCCTGAACACTTTTAATTCTGTTTGGTTTCTTTTTCCTCAGGTATCGACTTAATGTTGTAGTCACGGATGGGACTGGATGCATTAATATAATGCTTTGGAATCAAGAGGCAAAAATCATTCTTGAAAAATCTGCTAATGACATAAGGGATATAATGGTAAACTATTATGCATTTTACGGAGTGTACTTGGTTATTTATCAATATTAGGACTGTCGGTGTGTTAACCAACTAATGAAGCCTTTTTTCATGTGCAGAAAGATGCTAATGAGAATGCCTGCCTAAAAGCTTTTGAACCTATAATTGATAGGAAGTTCCTTTTTAAATTGTCTATTTCACACAAAAATTTGACCTCTGTTGACCAAGCTTATAATGCTGTTAAGATTAGTGATGACGAGACACTGATTGGTCTCTATTCATCCCACAGTTCTTCCATAGATATTGGAATTCGTATTTAAATTATGACTCATTATTAAACTGCCTATTGCAGTTTCCATATTCTTAAAGGGTGTATTCGTAATTAAATTTAGAATTCATGTGGTGCAGGGTGTTGAACAAGGCCTTTCAAACGTAGTGCCTATAATTGGAAATAATGACCTCGACTCAGATGGGAATGGAGCTGCAATTGTTTCTCTATCAAAGGTCAGGATTCCATTAGATATTCTTTGTCGCTCATGTTGCATTGTAGAACCCAATAATTGATATTACAAATTCTGTTGCACTCATGCAGGATTCTGGCACTGAGAGCATCTTTGAGAGCGACTTAGATACTCCTAGTAAATGTGTTATAGTAGATTCTACTCCAAGCTTGGGTGTTAGTGGACTTACCAATCCGGAAGGCCAGGGTTCAGTAACAAGACTTTCAGTCGTGGTTCTACCAAGAGGAAAATTGAGTGATTCATTAAATTTAGGATATGTAATGTGATTGTACACATTTGTTGGTTGTAGTTTAGTTGCTATGGGTACTTACCCTTATCAAACTTGGTAGTATCAACTTATGTACACTAGACAAGCGCATTGTTTTACCTGCAACATTCACAGGGGGACCACATTATATGATTCAGAATTACCAAGATGCAATGGCAATTTGTAGGTCAATTAGTTATCCAGATTTATTTATAAGAGTAACATGCAACCCCCAATGGGAAGAATTGAAACGTTATTGTAAGAAAAATAATTTAAAACCTGAAGATAGACCAGATATGGTTTGCAGATTATTCAAGAGAAAGTTTGACATACTCATCAAAGATATCCAAAAAATAGAATTTTTGGTACATCAAGGCAGGTAATACTCCAAACCCGCACTTTCGTGGGAAAATGTTAACTATTTCAATCCATTATAATACAATCATACTTAATGCATATCTATTATTGCAGTTATATATACTATTGAGTTCCAAAAGCATGGATTACTGCACGCACATATACTACAATTTCTTGCGCAATAGCATAAATTCCCTAGTCCTGACGACATAGACAACATTATCTCAGCAGAAATTCCAGATAAAAATCTGGATCCAAAATACTATTAGGCAGTTAAGGCTTTAATGATGCATGGACCCTATGAAATTGCAAACAAAAAATCACCTTGCATGGAGAATGGTGTTTGCACCCGACATTTCCCTAAAAACTTTGTAGAGTTTACCACCATCAATCAAAATGGATATCCACTTTATGGACATCGAAATGACGGTCATACAATTGAAATTTCAAGTATTCATTTGGATAATCGGTATGTTGTGCCACATAATAAGTTCTTATTAGTGAATTATGGTGCTCATATCAATGTTGAATGGTGCAATCAATCAAGATCGATGAAGTATATTTTTAAGTATGTTAATAAGGAAAGTGATCGAGTCACGGCTTTTTTTGTTCAACTTCAACGCTTCCCAATTCTAATTCAATCATAGATGAAGTGAAAATGTACTATGATTGTCGGTATATCTCTCCATGTGAATCTGCTTGAAAAATATTTGCATTTGATATTCACTATAGAAGACCTTCAGTTGAATGGTTAAGCTTTCACTTGCTCGATGAACAACCAGTTATCTTTAAAAATCAAGACAATTTGCAAAGAACGGTTGAGAAAGCAACAATTAAATAATCCATGTTCATAGCTTGGTTTCAAGCAAACACAGAATATGAGGCAGCTAGACAATTAAATTATAACAATTTTCTGATTGAATTTGTTTGGAAACGCAGCCTTAGAATATGGGAGCCTAGGAAAACAAACAATGTTATTGGTAGATTATTCTTTGTCCCTCCATCTGCAGGTGAATTATATTATTTAAGAATGTTAATCAACATTGTTAAAGGGCCAAGAAGCTACAAAGAACTTTGGTCTTTCAATGGTGTTGTTTATCCTACATTCAGAGATGCATGTTACGTGTGTGGGTTACTTGATGATGATCAAGAATATATTGATGCTATTGAAGAAGCAAGTCACTAGGGTTATGGATATTATCTGAGAAAGTTGTTTGCAACTCTTTTGTGGTCAAATTCAATTATTCAACCTGAAGTAGTTTGGCAGAAATGTTGGACTTTACTTTCAGATGGGATATTACATAATCATATAACTATGTTCAATTTACCAGGTTTAAACTTATTCATTAATATCTACATTTATTTTGCTAAAACTTTCTTCATCAAATGTCCACATGATATAATTTATTATGTTGATATTAATATCAAAATTGTTGAAACTTTTTAGCAAATATAAATGTCACAATGTACAATTAAATGTCTTAAGGTGTTTTTATTCTTAGTTTTCTAATACTCATTTTCAATTTTAATTGCAGATTTAGTTTTATCAAATGATGAATTATCAGAGCTTACTCTAATAGAGATTGAACAAATACTTAACAGCAATGGCAAAACACTTCGAGAATATGCAACAATGCCATTTCCCAACATGGATAACACTCACAATATGAGACGTGGCTCTTTGCAAAACAAATTAATATTGGATGAACTCTGCTATGAATCTATGATCGAGTTATGTTGGCTGAGCAACACGAGCAATTTTTATCACAAATAACAACAGAATAAAAATATGTATATGACTAAATACTTCAAGCCGTCAATTCAGATTGCAGTAAATTTTTCTTTTTATATGAGTACGGAGGTACAGGAAAGGCTTTCGTTTGGAATATTGTCTCAGCTGCTCTTAGATCAAAGGGACAAATTGTCTTAACAGTTGCTTCAAGTGGAATAGCTTCACTCTTGCTACCTGGAGGAAGAACAACTCATTCCAGGTTTGCAATCCCCTTAACTCCTGATGAATATTCCACCTGTAATATAAAACAAGGAAGCCCACTAGCTGAGTTAATTTTGGCAACCAAACTTATTATTTGGGATGAAGCACCAATGATGAATAAATTTTGCTTTGAAGCACTAGATCAAACTATGAGAGACTTACTTCAGCACACAAATCATTCAAGTTTACGGTTGCCATTTAGGGGAAAAACAACAAAGGGATCTAAACAAGATATTGTTAATGCATCGATTAATTCCTCTTATCTATGGCATGAATGCAAGTTATTAACTTTAACTCAAAATATGAGATTAAGGTCTTCAATAGAAGATGAAAGCATCAGAGAACGAGAAGAATTTGCATAGTGAATCTTTGATTTAGGAGATGGAAAGCTTGCTCATTTAGAAGACGGATACAGTGTGGTCCTTATACCACCTGAACTCTTAATTACAAATTTTGATGACCCAATTCATACAATCGTTGAAGCTATATATAGTGACTACCTAAAGGATTCCACAGAGTTCAAGAATTTGCATGGCTGTGCTATTTTGGCTCCAACAATCAACGTTGTTGAACAAGTTAATGATTGTATGCTAGCTTTAAATGAAAATGAAAAAAAAAAGTTGATCTCAACTCCGATTCACCTTCCTTTAAAGAAGGAGCAGTAGACAATCTGGCATCAATGCACACTTCAGAATTTTTGGCAACTATTAAATCTCCCGTACTTCCAAATCATGAGCTTTGCTTTAGGCAAGGCTGTCCTGTCATGCTTATTAGAAATATTGATCATTCAGCAGGCCTTTGTAATGGTACTAGATTAGTTATCACAAGACTTGGCAACAAAGTTATCGGAGCAGAAGTCTTATCAGGATCTAACATTGGTGAAAAGGTTTTCATACCTAGGATGACATTAACTCCTTCGAATACAAAACTGCCATTTAAGTTTCAACAAAGGCAATTCCCTTTGATACTTTCGTATGCCATGACTATAAATAAAAGTCAAAGACAATCATTGGATTATGTTGGGTTACTCCTTAAACAGCTAATATTCACACGTGACCAACTATATATTGGAGTCTCAAAAGTCACTAACAAATATGGACTGAAAATTGTTATTTCTCATGACAATTCAAATAATTACACTAAAACCAACAATGTCGTTTATCATGAAGTTTTCAGAAATATTTAATTTTGGCATATTGTGTCACACAGCATAGATAAGGATCATATTCTCAATTCTTTTGAATTCTTTCTTTAACTATTTCTTTTTTATTTATGTCTCAATATTTTCTTTCTAAAATTTTACCAAGTTTTACCCTTATCATTGTATTTATATGTTGCACACATTATTAATTTGCAAACTCACTTGGTATTTATGTCGTTTATTGCAGCACAACTATCAAATTTAGAATAGAAAATGTGCACTTTTGCTTCAACAATCAATCTTTCTTTTCATGCCATGTATTTATATTAATTAACCATGTTTAGTTAATGCATGATCCAAAATTATTATTTATATCATTGTCATCATATTTCTAAGTTCAATAAATATATATGACAAACATATCATTATCCAATTTCTATGTTTTTCTCTCATATATCTTTGTTATTAATTGCTCAAACTTAATCACCCACCGCGCGTATGCGCTGACTTTTTGCTAGTTCTTCTATAAATAGAAAGTGCGAAAGAATAGAAAACAGTAGGAACTTTACTCTCAAAGAACACTTACATATTAATTAACAGTTAATGCATGATCCAAAATTATTATTTATATCATTGTCATCATATTTCTAAGTTCAATAAATATATATGACAAACATATCATTATCCAATTTCTATGTTTTTCTCTCATATATCTTTGTTATTAATTGTTAATTGC
>NC_029788.2:3961120-3965652 GCF_000816755.2 Arachis ipaensis | reverse complement strand
TCTGATTGAGTACGTTCCATTGTCGAATTTATTTTTTTGTCATTTATGTTTTACCATTCATGTAAACTTCATCCTCGATCCTAAGTCATTTGTACTTTAAATTTTGAAATTTTGTGAAGATTAAGGCATGACTTGAAACTTTTATAAATAGTAGAACATTTTCAGATATCAAAACAACGTTTATGCATTTGTTTGTATATGAAATATGGGATGATTAATCATTTGATATATTTCTTTTCGACATGTTTGTATGGATTAACTTTATGATTGCTGTTTTTATTCTTTGTATTTTTTTTCCTCTTTGATTCACTTCTTTGATCGATTGCCATAAGAGGAGTAATTCTGATCTAAGATATTAGAACCTGAACACAAAATTACACAAAGAATAACCGTCCAAGGAAAACATAAAAATTGGTAAAAACTGTTAACAACTTCTGCATACCATTAGTGGAACAATTATAAACATGTATGGAAATAGTAATGATTTAGAATCTTGCCAGAATAGACAGAATGCTGGAGAAAATCAGCATGGAACTAACACAGAATTCAGGAACTGGTTATCATATCATAGCTGTGAAGTTGGCAAACATTTCTATCTCAGTTTTCTAAGAAAAAATCCATGCCAACGCAAGAAAGATTTTGCATAATTCACCAACCTTCTATGCAGAAGAAATCGCCCTTCGTTCATGGCATATGCTGTATACATGGCACAACAGAGGTTGGAGTTCTTATCCCGAATCAATCTAATAAAGTTTCTGAATCTAGATCTCACCATATTCTTGAAGTATTGAACTTTGAATCCTTACTGGATAGCAGACGAAATTTGGCTCTTGAATGTCGAAAATTGTTCTTGTGTTGAAAAACAGACCAGAGAAGATCAAGCCAACCTGTAATAAGTTTGAGACAAAATTTTTCCAATCCTCGAAGAATTACTCAGATTGCTTGCATATGAGATGCTAAATTGCTAATGCTGACACTTACTTATGAGTTATGACTCCTGACAATCATACTAACCTTTCCAACCAAAAGAAGAGTAAAGATTTATTCGCTACCTTCAAGACAAATCATAAATAAACGAAACGGGGCATTCTTTTAATCATACCAAATGATATTTACAATATAGGCAGAGAAATTTGGGCGGATAACCCAGTTCCTACTTCCTAGACAAAGAAACAATAAACAGAAGCTACATCTTCAAAACTAGTTTACTAAATAAAATTGTAATCATACAGAAGAAATCAGAGAATTTACAATTCAAAAGTAACCAAGGAAATACTTTCTGCCAAAAACACGGAAACCTCTTCTTTGTAAGCTACTTACAGATATCTTTCTCGTATGACCATGCTGAAGAGCCTAAACCTAATTAATGTCATTTTTTATTACCCTTGCACCGCCAAGACCTGCAAGTGATCTAAAAATACTTGCAAGCTCAAGTCATCTGTAAAGACGACGTCCGAACCATCTGTGTATGTTGAATTTTGAGTTACGGATGGATTCAACTTGGCAAGAAGAAACCTTGCCTGACTGCTATGCTGGTCACATCTTATAAACTTTGGCACTGGCACCCGTTCCATCACCAATTGCTGTGCATCCAATTCTGGGGCTTCCAACAGCTTTCTGAAGTTCTCATGATTCGGATCCCTATCATAACCAAGCTTTCTCCACTGAGTAATCTTGGACCCATAATGAATCACCACATGGAAGTAGGAATCAAAGAGCAAGATAACATCTGGATAAATGGAACGAATGTCTAGAAGTACTGGCACAGGGGGCCCATCAAATGAATATTGGAAAAGCGTAGGTTGAATCATTATAAGAGAGCCCACTACTCCTTCGCGATTTAGCATTAGTCGGAAAAAAGCAGTTTCATCAGGTGTAGTGTTACAGACATCAATAAATTGAGATCGCCTTAAGTGGAACATAAACTGGGGATAAAGGGAAAAGTTGGAAGAAAGCCGGAATGTAGAAGGATCTTCCGGCACATAATCCCCAAACTTGGAAGCAAAACGGATAAGTGTGTCATCCAGCCATCTAATCACATCACGGGCATAGCATGTCTCTGCCCGGAGAATAGCAAGTCTTGCCATAACCGAAGCTGCGGCTTCTTGATCAAACCCTGCAGCAATATCGGTTGAATAATTCCCAACCCATCGTCTTGCAGCTGTGGTCACCCTCTTCCGGATTCCCAAGTTCCCTTGTCTGTATCGTGTGATAAACTGAATTAAAAATGCAGAACCAGGCTGGATTTTCTGTTCGTTGCTTACTTGAAAGAAAAAAGCAATACAAGTCTTGTCGGTCAGAGTATTTAACTTCCACATACAGGTACCCCCTTCTCCAACCTCACTCTCACTTACTAAACTATTCTTTTTTCGAAGAGACACACAAGGACCAAGTGCTCCACAGATTTTCACATCTTTCGTTGTCACTACTTCAATGGTAGCATCGAAGTTCATCTTCAAATAGCCACCATCATCACGTTCAAATAGATGCCTCAAACATTTCCTGAATTGATCTGATTCGAAAGACTCAGCAAGAATCATAAACCCACCTGAGCGCTCAACAGGTTCTCGAAGCTCAGCCGCTCCAACTTGGTCAAGAGAACAAGCAAACAGATCAAGAACAACAGATGCATCACAGAGCCTCTTGGAAACTCGTTTGTAGAAACTACAAGACTTCTCATGGTGTCTTGCATGCCCATTCATGATGTGCTGGTGGGTTCTCATGGCTTGGGCGAGATCCGAGTCCACAACCACACCTGGTCCTAGTGTAGCAGGTCCAGATGTGAAGACCATGATCCTCGACCCAGTATTTATTTGGCAAGACTCTAAAACTCCAAGTGCAGCTGATATTGCAGCACCCGTGGACCTTAGAGGACGCCTTCCTGAAGTGTACTTCCACATACAATGGATCTCTTCAATTGCCGCGGTGATGCTGAACTCGCATTCTGAAATTGGCAACAAATATCCCTGCTTTGGGACAACAGGCGTTTGTCCATGATGCAGCTGGTGGTGGGCGTGACTAATGTTGAGGAACTGTCTGGTCTGTGAACAAAGAAAAAAAAAAAACAAATATTTTAGGGACAGTGCAGATTAGATTGTTCTGCAACGAAAAAAGTAGAAACTTAATCTAGCTGATGATTATGACATTTCACAATAAATGATAATAAAGCAGCATAGCATGTAAGTCCTTGAAAAAGTAGAACTTAAAACAAGATTGAATGAACTCCTACCAACTAAATATGTGATTCTCTTCTACTTCTTTACAACTGTCACAACCAAATTGCGAAACCTAATTCAAATCAATCACTAGTCAGCAACTATCTCAATCACTAACTTAAACTAGCCCTCACACTTTAAGCCCAGTCAGAGTGCTAGTCGGATTAATTTGAATAACCAGATACAATGCCAAATACTAAAAAATGAATTAGAATTAACTACCTATAGTACCTGATTAGACGAAACTTCACGATCGCCATGGAATAGGATAACTTTTGAGCACTCAGAATAGCCAAGATCGTGAACATAAACCATGGAGTCAAAGGTAACTAATCCAACAAGGGTGTTCTCCGGCAACTGTTCCATGACCAGCAGCAGCTCCTTCTTAAGCGCACGCAACTCGTCCTCCGCAGAGGAGAGATCCACAACAAACACCAAAGCAGGCCCAGGCCCAAGCCCAGGCCCACGCGGATCAGCAGCAGCAGCGGCGACACTAACCAGCGAAGACGAAGAAGAGAAAGACGAAGACAGCACGCGAGGAGGAAGAGAAGAAGAAGAAGGAGGAGAAGTAATAGGCGCACGTGAGAGGAGGGAGTTAGAACTAGAAGGCACGTGAGCGGGGGCGTATTCGACGGAGCTATAGGTAGGGAAGAGCTTGGCGGGGAGATTGGTATCGGCGATGTCGGAGTAGGAGCGAGGGAAGGGGTTGCGTTGGGAGCAGAAAGGGCAGTGCCAGATGCGAGACTGGTAGTCGAGACGGGCGTAGGGATTCAAAACGGCGTCGCATCGAGAGCAGTTGAGAGGGTCGCAGGGTACGATGGGAAGCTCGGGGGGTTGCATGAGAGGGGTGCACATGATGGAGAGGGGGATTATGAGAGACGAAACTTCGGATTTCGAGGTTGGCCATGAGTTCCATGACCACCTCAAGCCTTCCACTGCCTCCAGTTCCAAGAAATCCATTTCGATGGGGATCGCCCGCCGCCCTCGACGACTTTCCTAATTGCTAAATTGACCGATCCACCGTAGCCAACGGCAACACAGTTACTTGTTACTTCCTTAATACCTTGAAGATTCCTCTTTCCTTATCGATCTCCACACTAAAAATCATTTCCGGTATATAAATAAATTTTTATAATGGTCCCTACCATTCACCCAATTACTTATAAGTATTTGTCCTCGAAGTTTTAATTTTTTTATAAGAGGAGTGTTAGGGGCAGCAATTTTTGTGATTTGTAGTCATTAAATAGCTATTAATGATAATTTTAATGGTATGAGATTAATGTAAAATTTTATTTAATAATTTTTTTTTATTAATTA
>NC_029788.2:3919728-3961068 GCF_000816755.2 Arachis ipaensis | reverse complement strand
ATTATATGCTGACTAGAATTTAATAAAATTGCTGACCCCTAGACTTTTTCTTTTTATAATAGTCCTTTATATTTAGTTTTGGACCCTATAGTAGGTTCTTAGTGTATTTTTGGTGCTAATTCAGTTCACAAAGTGTTGATGTGATTATTTTTTATTTCACTAAAAATTTTCAATAGTTAGAAGACGTGACAATATTATAATTGGACTCAATTTAATTTTTATTTTATTAGGATAAATGACTAAAATAAATTATTTTAGTCTCAAATTTATTCAAATACAATTTTTATAAATTGTATACGTAAATATAATTTTTTACTATTTTATGTAAATCGCAAGAGAGGTCCACGGATTTTAAATGAGCGTAAATCACTACATCCGACTAGTGATTTACATTGACAACTGAAATAGCTAGAAATTACGACAGATGTCTCGCGATTTTTATATTGATGTGAAATGTGTATAAACTGCGACAGGGGTCCAGCGATTTATGCTTTATTATAAATACGCGAGAAGGGAGTCGTAGATTATTCAATTTGAGCCATTTCCATCTTTTTAGAGAGAGAAAGAGGCGTTCTAGAGAGAGGGAGAGAGGAAAGTGTGATGAGGAATTGGCCATTCGAATTTTGTTGGGGTCGGGACTATGGCGGACGGATGCAATCTTTATCGGCTCAACGGCGTTGTGCACGTTGCCAACAGCATCAACGAATAAGTAAGTTTGTTTTCTTTTAGTTATTGAATTTCATATAATATAAACTATACTAATATAGTATTCGGGTGCAATAGTTAGAACACATAATTTAAGATTGGATAGTTTAGGATTTTAAAGTTAAGATGTAAAATTTAAAAGTAGGATCAAATATAGGGTTTGTATATAAAAGGTTTAATTACTCTGCAGGTCCCTATAGTTTCACCGAATTTTCAATTAGGTCCCTATACTTTTTTTCTTTTTAATTGGGTCCCTATACGTGAAATTTTTTTTTCAATTAAGTCCCTGCCGTGTGTATAACGTTAAAGTTAACAGAATATTCTTAATAAAAAACGAATATTCTTTAAATTTGGTTGGAGTGGCTAGCTGGAGAGACATGCATTATTTCAAAATACCCAAATCACCCCTTGCAATTTATCACAAGTAAAAAAAGAAACCCTAACGTTCTATGTGGAGAACGCGATTAAGTCGTCCTTTGCTTCCCCTCTTTCGGGCCGTCGTCAACATCCGTCGCCGGGGGCTTCTGCAAGGAACGCTTGGTGGTTTACCGTTCGTCGCCACCTTCCCTGTGAACCGGTCTGTTCTACTCTGTTCCGTTCGGAGGTGGTCAGCGCGTTCCCCGTCGCCGTCCGTTGCGGTGAAGCCCATCACCGTCGCTGCGCCGTATCGATCGGAGTCTCGTAGCGCCTGGTCTCCCGTCCCCGCATTGTGCGTCTGCTCCATCTCCCTGCACTCGAACGTTCTCTCTGAAAACAGGTCAGGAAAAAAAGCTTCTTTTGTTAGTTTTAAAAGTTGATGTGTATGCTAATTTTATTTTATTTTTTTATAAAAATGACATTGGTTGAATATCTATTTCTGGGATTGATTTTTGGATTGTTTTGATAATGGTTGATTTAGGGTTTACAATATGGATATCTCTATGCATGGATTTTGTTAAAGAGGGAATTGAAATATAAATTAATTTTGCTAATGATAAATTGTGTTTATTCTTGAATGTTGATTGTTGTGGCTGTTTTGATGTTTTTTAAATGGATTATGTTTCTGTTTTTAATACCTGTAGTGATGGGGGACTCAGATTTCACCATAAACATACATCATGGTGGCAAGTTTATGACAAATCTTGAAGTAACACTAACCATTGAAGACGTGAAGCTTCTCATCATGATAAATCTTTTTTGTTACTTCATGCCTTAATATCTGATTTCATATAATGTTATGTGATGCTTTGCGCCCCAAATTTGAGCTAGGATTAGTGGATTACTCATTGATCCCTTTATTGGGTCTGCTATGCAAGCTTCAATTAGTTTTTCTTAACCATGTTTGCTGGTTTTGTGGAGTAGGAAAGAGGCAAAACCTTTGTAGCAATGAGCAATGTGATTGCTCTTTACTTGTGGTGTTTGTTATATTTTCTTATCTTTTGTGTAGTCAGTTAATTCATCAACATAGTTAATGATATTCTAGATATGATGATTCCAGTTTTTTTTAGTTGTTTTTAGTTCCTGTCTCTTAAGCTGTGAATTCTTAAGTTGTGTGAATTTGTAGTTCAATTTCAGTTTTGCTTAATTGTTTGCAACTTCTGTTTGTTTCTCAAATTATATTCTAAATTTTGTTGATGGCTATGATCCATGGATTCTTCAAAATTAAGGATGTATTGTATTGCACTCGTATCTTTCAAAGAGTATTTGAGCCAAAGGAATTGGAGTTCTTGATCCTTATATCAGACAAGGCATATACAAGGAATGAAGTTCTGGATATGATAATATATGTTTTCCTTGTTTAGTACTACTATCTTAACATATATGCATGCATTTATAAAGAAAATAAACTGATATTTATTTGTTTATTTTTGTCTAATAAACCCTTTCAGGAGAAGTTGATGCTGAACACATTGCACTTTAACATGTCTGTTCCAACAGCATATGTTTTCATTAGAAGGTTCTTAAAGGCAGCACAAGCAGACAGAAAGGTAGCAACATGCTTGATAACATTCATAGTTAAAAACTCTCATTTCTCTTATTATGATGATGATCATTGATATGGTTAAAATTACGAACTTGTTAATTGATACTTACTTATGAGTTTAATGGTTGGTTTCCATCAGAAGACTGGGTCAGGGAAACTTATAGGGGTGCATCGGAAGTACTGTTCTTCAAAGCACAACTACACTGCAAAATGTGAAGCAGCAAGTTTTCTTCTTGATAACTCATTGTTGTAGCAGCCACATGTATACCTAGCTATTAACAAAACAGCCACAACTACAAACTTGACTTTTACTTGGGTTGCATATTTGGAGAATCATAGATTTTATTTCTAGGATCATCCCCCTCTGATGATACTTTTTCTTACTTCTAAATTTACTTTCATTTAGTCCATTTACTTTTACATTATGTTCCTATGGTGGGAACATAACTTTGTCCAAATCTGTATTTCTTCTTGTTCCATTCAACAAAATAATGGAAATGATTGGTATAGAAATAATTTCATTCATTATGAGAAGTATTTCATTATTGCTCTTTGCCCAACATGTATAATGTAGTGTTTTTTTTTTTTAACAAAATGTGTGTATGGTTTAATCCATGATTACTCTTTAGTTGACAATTCAAACAATTATCTTGAAGATAATCTATGAGCATTGATCGGAAACTTGTGTCGAATTCAAGATGCAGCAACTAAACCGAGCAATTGAACCATAAGAATTTGGGCCAATTGTTTTAAGAATGCTCATCAGCTCATGTATCATTTGAACCAAAATATATTACTAGAGAAAAATGTTTTAAGAAACTCATATTTGTACCTGGATTGATTAAGGGTACACAAGCAAAAGAATGATAGTGACAAAATAAAAAGGATTATAGGAATATCTTTTATGTTGTATGTTGTAAAATCATTGAATAAGGATTATAGGAATATCTTTAATTGAATATTTATAGTTTTATCGAATTTTTAATTAGGTCCCTGTACTTTTTTTTCTTTTTAATTAAGTCTCTAAGGGTATACAAGTAATTTCACAATTTACTAACAATTTTTTGTCGTTTAACGTTAACAATGACTAAATTGAAAAAAAAATATATATATATAGGGATCCAATTGAAAAGAAAAAAAGTATAGGGACCTAATTGAAAATTCGGTAAAACTATAGGGACCTGCTGAGTAATTAAACCTATATAAAAACTAAGATTTAAAATTATAGCTTTTAAATATGTAAGTTTAACTTCGAATATTATAGTTTTAGTTGTTTAGTGTTTAGAATTTAAAAATTAAATTTGGTAAAAAGAACCTAATGGTTGCTATTTTACATCCTTAAATTTTAAAATTTTAAGTTTTGTAGTTTAGTTTTTTAAATTTAAAATTTAATTTTTAAAATCATAAATTTAGTAATTGATTATTTTAAATTAAAGATTTGAGTCTTATATTTAAGTTTTACTATCGTAGGACTTATGAATTTAAAAGTTGGACCTTTATTACTTGTTGTGTGATACATTTAAATACGTTTCAAACTGATATGTAAAAGTTGAGTAATTTTGTTTCCCCAACATAGTAAAATTAGTTTGAAAAATATGTAATTTTGAAGTATATCTCAAATGTTAGTTAAGTTTGGATAGACAGGACACTTGTAATGTTTGTTTCCGTTTATAATCTATGTGTTAAATTTGTTAGTGACGGAATTTCATTTGGTTTGGTTATTTCTCTCATATGCTACAAGCCAAGTAGGTGTATTTATAATGTCTGGAAGCAACAGAACATGCCTTTGCACGACAGAATCATACCTTATTTGGACTGATGCCTGTCAAACAAAGTAACAGTGAAGCACCTTGGATCCAACTATATTAGTCTATTTTATGTTTTTGTTAAAAATAATGTGTAACTATTCATAACTATTCATTCTAATGCTTGTAAATTTATTAAAAACATTTGTAACTTTCTTATTTAACTAATTTCAAATTTGTTAGGCTTATTAAGAGACAATTTTTTTTTTAATATTAGTCATGGTTCATTTTGGATCGTGACATAATCGACTATGGACTTAAGTTTGATCACATTCCTATTTGATGTGATAATATAAGTGCTATTAATTTAACCAAGAATCCAATTTTATACTTAAGAACCAAGTACATTAAGATTAGATATCATTTTATAAGAGACTGTATTGTATTCAAAAGAGGGATGTAATTGTCAAATTTGTTAAAACTAGCAAGCCACTCACTGACATTTTTACAAAATCTTTAAGCAAAGAAAGTTTCTTTTACATTCGCAATGATTTTGGTATTTTAAATAGGGTCTGTCTTTAGTAAGCTCAAGTTTTTGAGCTTTTGTGATAAGCACAATAAATAATTTATAAATATAACCCAAATGGGGTTTAATAATAATTATTAAATTTTTACCTTTACCACAAATATTTTTAAAATTCATTTGGGTAACCCTAAGTTTGTTACCTTCATTCAGTGACTAAACCCACTAACACACTCTCTACTCTCTTTCTCTTTCCTTTTTACAGAACTCACTGCCATCAACAACAATTCCTACCCGCTGCCATCAACCTCTCTTTCTCTTCCCTTTTCACAGAACCCACGTATACTGCCAATTTATTTGTCAATTCCCTTTTGAGCTTCAGAGTGTCGTCGTTCTTTCTGTCTTCATCGTGCACCGCGTCTTTCTGTCGTCTTCAGTGCTGTCTCCCCATTCATTGCTACACTTCAAGAGTTTCAATGGAGTCACAGCCTCAGGTATGAACTTGTTTCATTTAGCTCATTTTTTTTTTATCTCTTTATGTTCTGCTGCATGAATTTGTTTCGATGAAGTCATTTAATTGTTTTTTTTTTGTTCTTCTTATTTCATTCAATTAGTGATTTTGTTCAGTTTACTTGGTTGTTTAAAATTTATGGGTTAGGGTTAAAAAATTTTGATATTTGTTTTTATGATTCTGATTTCAATTTTTGGGTTTATGTCTCTTTTCATGATGTTCTATTTTTTATTTGCTATTGCTGTTTGATTTCTGATCATGATTTCAATTTATGGGTTTATGTTTCTAATCAAATTTGGTATTTGTTTTTATGATTCTGATTTCAATTTAGGGGTTATGCTTCTATTCATGCCGTTCTATTTTTTATTTATTATTGTTGTTTGATTTCTGTTCATGATTTTTGTTACGTTGGGTAACCGGAGATTAGTGGGCTGGACTCGCTAGGTTGGCCCAATCGTCTAAAGAGTGAAGTCTTCGACTTGCTTAGTGTCAGGGAGCCTCCGTTCGACTTCCGTGTATGAAAGAATGGGGGTGGTACCTGCAAAGACACTCCAATGCTTAAGTCAGTAGGGGCCTAAGCAGGTTTAGAGAGTATTGGAACTTTTTTGATACCTGAGGGGTATCAGTGTATTTATAGTGGTGAAGCAATAACCACCGTTGGAGTAGTTCGCCTTTTAAGGGGAATAACTGTCCCTTTATCTTAGGAAAGTTGAGATATTGCTCCTCGAAGTGGGTTGAGAGATTTTAGGGACAGTTACTTATTTGAATAAGTGTTATCTGCCAACTAATCTTCGTTCCCGACTTCTTTGGGGGGGTCTGTGTTGAATCCGACCTCCTACACTTGTAGGAGGTCGGTTACGAGTGGAGACCAATCTATGGATTGGGCCCATTTTTATTCTATTGGGACCTCGGCCTTTTGGTGTTTGAGCCAGGGTATGAACAGTACCCCTACTCGAGTCCGATCTCTTTTGTTAATGAGTTAGATTCGAGTATTTGAACTCGGGCTTGTAGCCGACGTGGTGAGGAACCGACGTGATTTTTCAAAACCGACGTGATTCGAATTTCTCAATAGTCGCGTTCGTTAGAGGTTGCGTAATTATGTGTGGGGAGCAGTTACATTGGTAACGGCGCGTTTCTTTAATGATCGCGTCGTTTTTACTTTTTTCTCCCTAGGGTGTTTACAAATACTTTTTCCCTCTCTTTCTTCGTTTCCTTTCTGAAAACTTTTTGCTTGCTCTCTGTTCGAAAGAAAACTTCATCCTTCTTTGAGTACTTTAGTTGCTGCCGTGCCTGGTTATCTCTGCAAGCAAAGGTCAATTATTTTCCTTCTCTTCTTCTATTATTGAATGCTCTATTTTGTTATTTTTAGAGGAGTTCGTAGTGAGTCTGCTGGTGGCTTTGATGGTTCTGTTCTTTTGAGGGGCCACCTTCGCCTTTTAGGGACCCTGCTTGATTCTTTCTTTTCATTTTTCTCTGTAGCTCTTCGTCGCCTTTTTCCACCACTTTTTAGAGAAAAGATGTCTTCTTTGATTTTTGAGTGGGTAGACGTTACTGTCCTAGGGGAAGAGCCCTTAGTGGATACAGATTACATCACCGACCTCCGCACCCACCATAGGATCTGTAGTGATGAGGCTGATGAGCCTAAGTACGAGTTGGTTGCTCTGGGTCCTGAAGACCGGGTCTATTTTGGGAAGGCTGCTGAGGCTGACCCTAATTTCTTTTTTATGTACGAGAGTCTCTTTATCGTCTGGGAGTTTTTCTACCTTTTTCCAATTTTGAGATTGAGGATCTGAACCACTGCCGAGTTGCTCCTAATCAACTCCATCCCAATTCTTGGGGTTTTCTGAAAATTTATCAGCTTGTTAGTCGAGAACTGGATTTTCTGATCTCTTTAAAGATCTTTTTCTATCTTTTTCATAGGACCAAGCCCTTTAGTGGGCAAAATAATAAGCAACATTGGATTTCTTTCCGGGCCATTCAAGGTCGGAAAGTTTTCTCCATTTTTGATTAATCTTTTCATGATTTTAAGAACTTTTTCTTCAAAATTCAAGCCGTGGAGGGTCATCACCCCTTTTTTCTGGACCGAAATTCTTCTCCCCGCTTTCTCCTTTACTGGTTAGAGGCCTATCCTGTGGAGAAGTATGGCCTGAATGATTTAGATGAGGCTGAGAAGGTTGTTGTGGGGTTCTTCCGAGAAGTTTGGAGAAGGGCCCCTAATCTGGACACAAAGAAGTTCCTTCAGGGGTCTCCGGGCTTTGTTCGGACCCAGATAGGTAGATTTGTTGTTGACTATCGATAATTCCCGACTTGATTTTGTTGCTTCCGACTTTTAAATCTACCGAGTTGTCTTTTCTGATTCGTTGACTAACTCTTTGTTTTTGATCATTTTCAGAAATGGTGAAGAAGGGATCCAGTGATTCTTATCAGAGGGTTCAGGAGGCTAAAAGGAGGTCTCGAGCCCGAGTTGATGCTGCCAGGGCTACTGGCGTTCTCCCTCCTCCTCCTCCTCCTCCTCCTCCTCGTGACTTGGGAACCTCTTCTCGCCCTGTTGTGGTATCTTCTGCCTCTTATCTCCCTCCTCCCTCTTCCCCTGCCTGACCTGCTTCTGAGCCCGAGAAGAAGAAGCGTAAGACTTCGAGGTCTAGCTCTTCTTCTGGGGAGCCTAGTTTTGATGGTCCCAAATTTGTTCGGAATCACATCTTTCCTCATACCACAATTGGTATGGATGATGCTTCCGTTCGAAACCATCTCAACACCATGGTTCAGGGGAGTGTCAGGGTAGCTGGGGTATGCACCAGACTCCTTGATATTTTGGAAAAGACACCCCTCAACTCTTTGGGTTCTACCCAAAAGGTTGAGGAGTTGGATGGGAGGATTTTCCTTTATCAAGAAGAGGAGAAGAGGCTCAAGGAGGAGGTGGAGGAGCTGAAAGAGGAGAGGGCCCATCTTCAGGAGAGGAAGAAGAGGTTGATGGGCCAATGTGTTATGGCAGAGGGCCTTAAGGAGAAGGCGGAGCAGAATTATATCAGGCTCTTCGGGGAGAACCTGGATCTGAAGAAGGAGCTGAAGAAAGGTCGGGAGGCTTATCAGGATCTGGAGGACTCCGTAGCGGAGAGCTCGGAAGAGGCGTGGGGGATCTTTAAGGTGCAGGTCGGAGTTATTGCTCCTGATTTGGACCTTTCTCCTCTTGATCCTGATAAGATAGTTGTTGATGAGGCGATCGTTTCTCCTCCCCGACTTGAGACAGATTCCGACTTGAAGACTCGGGGGCAGAGGCTAGTGGAATCTCCTCCTCGGAAGGAGCCGAGCTCTTCAGGGGTTCCTTCTCAAGGTCCTGAAGAGATTGCTCCGTCCTCTTCTGCTGCCGATCCGACTTCTCCTGCTGTTGATCCGACTTTTCTTGCTGTTGGTCCGACCTCTCCTGCTGTTGACCCGAGCTCCCTTCCTGCTGGTGATTCCAACCCTTCTACCGTTTAATTGTTTTTTGGCTATTTTGGGGCTCGGCCCGTGGGCCCATTGTTTTTAAACAATTTTATATTTTGTTTGTTGATGGTGGTTTGTCTCTGACATTTCTTGGCTTCTTTATGGCCGTAAACAAAAGTTCTTTTCCCTTTTTTGGACAAGGGGTTAAGTTTAATTGGTGCATGCTTTTTGCTCTTGTTTTTAGGTTTTTTTCGAAAAAAAAAACCTTTTTTGATCTTTTTGCTGAAAGCCTCTTATCTTTGGGTAGGTTGTGTTTTTGCCTAAGTTATCTTAGATTTTGAAAAGACTTGAGACAGCTTGCCCTTTTCATGGCTTTCTTTTATCTCTTTTTGTATTCCTTGTGAACTCAAATTTTCTTATTTGAATTGCCAGTAACTTAGGCTATTTTCGCGATGCATTCCATTTTTCTCGGTTTTACGACTTGTTAGTCGTTATCTTTCCGAGTTACATGATCAGCTTTTATAACCTCTTTACCCCAACTTGTACCTCGTCGTTTTATCCTGACGACCACTTAGGTCGGTCATGGGATTTTCACGTTTTGTCGAGCTTAAGTCGGCGCGTTTTGTAGAAATAAATAACTTAATGGAATTTACAAAGAGATATGAAATGAAGAAAGATCTTTTATTTATTTGCATAAGTACCTTTTGCTACTAAGGGGTTTAAGGATTGTTGCCCCTTAGTCTCCACTTTGATGCCTCGTTAAAACCCCCTTCAGGAAAACCCTTTTCTTTTTTATTTGAAAAAAACCATGAAGTCGGGAAAAAGAGTACATCAGGGAGTGGAGTTCGCTTTTAACTGTAGTTCGGTGCCGTTCAAGTCGGTCACCTTGTAGTAGCCTTTTCTTAGGACCTCGTAATTTTATATGGCCATTTCCAGTTGGCAGCAAGCTTTCCATCTCCAGATTTGTTAACTCCAATGTCGTTTCTGATTAGGATCAGGTCGTCTGGAGCGAAGCTTCTTCGAATGATTTTCTTGTTGTATTTGTTTGTCATTCTTTGCTTTAGTGCTGCTTCTCTTAACTGGGCTTGTTCTTGGACTTCAGGGAGTAGCTCAAGTTCTTCTTTGTGCCCCTATATGTTGCCAATCTTGTCGTAAAAGCTCACCATTGGACTTTGCTCATTGATCTCAACTGGTATCATGGCTTCTATGCCATAAGCAAGTCGGAAGGGTGTTTCTCCTGTGGCAGACTGAGGTGTAGTCCGATAAGCCTATAGTATTTGAGGGAGTTCTTCAGCCCATGCTCCCTTAGCTTCTTGTAACATTTTCTTCAGTCCAGCCAGTATGACCTTGTTAGCCGCCTCGGCTTGCTCATTTGCTTGTGGGTGCTCTACCGAGGTGAACTGGTGCTTGATCTTCAGGCTGGCTGCCAGGTTTCTAAAGATGGAATCGATGAACTGAGTCCCATTATCCGTGGTGATAGAGTGGGGAACCCATACCTTGTGATAATGTTCTTGTAGAGGAACTTCCGACTTCTCTGGGCTGTGATGGTGGCTAATGGTTCTGCTTCTATCCATTTCGTGAAGTAGTCTACTCCCACTATTAGATATTTCACTTGTCCAGGTGCCTGGGAAAAAGGTTCTAGTAGGTCCAATCCCCATTTGGCGAAGGGCCTGGAGATTGGAGAAGTTATGCTAATGAGCTTCTCAGGGGGAGCGACGTGGAAGTTCGCATGCATTTGGCATGGCTGACATCTTTTTACGAACTCGGTGACATCTTTCTGTATGGTCGGCTAGTAGAACCCAGCTCGGATGACTTTCCTGGCTAATGATCTTGCCCCGAGGTGGTTTTCGCAGATACCATTGTGGACCTCTTCTAGTACTTCAACCGTCCTTGAGGTCGAGACGCACTTCAGTAGTGGTATGGATATTCCTCTTTTATAGAGAATATTTTTTACCAAGGTTTAATTCTGTGCTTCCCTTCGAATTTTCTTGGCCTCTTTTTCCTCTTTGGGTAGGATGTCGAATTTTATATATTCGATTAGTGGGTTCATCCATCCGAGATCCAATCCGAAAACTTCAAGGACGTCTTATTTGACCTCTTTTTTTGAGACAGAGGGCTCCTGGAGAGTTTCTTGTATCAGACTTCTATTGTTCCCTCTGGCTTGGTACTAGCTAGCATGGAGAAGGCGTCTGCTCTGCTATTAAGATCCCGAGTTATGTGTTTGACTTCGGTCTCTGTAAAACGCCTAAGATGCTCCAAGGTTTTGTCTAGGTACCTCTTCATGTTGGGGTCTTTGGCCTGGTATTCTCCATTTATTTGGGAGGTCACCACCTGAGAGTCGCTGAACACAACTACTTTGGTTGTGCCGACTTCTTCTGCCAACTTCAATCCTACAATCAAGGCTTCATATTCTGCCTGATTGTTGGAGGCTGGGAATTCAAATTTGAGGGAGACTTCTATTTGGGTTCCCTCTTTGTTGACTAGTATTATGTCAGCACCGCTTCCGACTTTGTTCGAGGATCCATCCACATACAGTTCCCACGTAGTGGAGGCTTCCTCTTGGTCTCCTGCGTATTCCGCCACGAAGTCGGTGAGGCATTGGGCTTTGATTGCCGCCCGAGTTTCATACTTCAGATCGAACTTGGAAAGCTCTATTGCCCATTGAACCATTCTATCCGCAATATTCGTCTTCTGAAGGATTTGCTTTATGGGTTGGTTCGTTCGTACCCTTATTGTGCGGGCTTAAAAATAAGGTCGTAGCCTTTGTGAGGCTACTACTAAGGAATACACAAACTTCTCCAGTTTTTGATACCTTAGTTCAGGGCCTTGTAAAACTTTACTAGTGAAGTATACAGGATGCTGCCCGACCTCATCTTCCCGTATTAGAGCTGATGCTACAGCTTTATCTGTTACAGACAAATACAGGACGAGCTCTTCCCCGACTCTAGGTCGGGTCAGAATGGGAGGTTGGCTTAAAAACCTTTTGAACTCATGAAATGCTCCTTCGCACTCAGGAGTCCATTCGAACTAGCATCCTTTCCTTAGTAGAGACAAGAGTGGTAGGGATCTTAGTGCTGATCCTGCCAGGAACCTGGAGAGAGCTGCAAGTCGGCCGTTCAACTGCTGGACCTCCTTTAGACAAGTCGGGCTTTTCATTTCTAGGACTGTCTTGCACTTGTCGGAGTTTGCTTTAATCCTCCTTTATGTCAGCATAAATCCCAGAAATTTTCCAGCCTCTACCGAAAAGGTGCACTTTGCGGGATTCAACCTCATCCCATGCAACCTTATGGTGTTGAAGACTTGCGAGAGATCTGTCAAGAGGTTGGTCTTATCCTTGGTTTTTACTAGCATGTCGTCCACATAGACTTCCATTAAATTTCCAAGGTGAGGAGCAAACACCTTATTCATCAGCCTTTGATACGTGGCTCCAGCATTTTTTAACCCAAAAGGCATGACCACGTAGCAATAGTTTGCTCTAGGCGTGATGAAGGATGTTTTTTCTTGATCCGGCTTGTACATCGGGATTTGGTTGTATCCCGAGTATGCGTCCATGAACGACAAGTATTGATACCCCGAGCTGGAGTCTACTAAGGTATCAATGTTTGGAAGTGGATATGGGTCTTTGGGACACGCCTTGTTCAGGTCAGTGTAATCGACACACATCCTCCACTTGTCGTTTTGATTTTTGACCAGCAACACGTTCAGCAGCCATGCCGGATACTTGACATCTTTAATGAAGCCGGCTTCTAAGAGGGTTTGTACTTGCTCTTCCACCACTTGAGGCCGTTCTGGCCCGAGCTTCCGTCTTTGTTGCTGAACAGGTCGTGATCTGGGGTATACTGAAAGCTTGTGTGACATGAGTTCGAGATCTATCTCTGGCATGTCGGAAGCCTTCCAGGCGAAGAGGTCGGAATTGTCTTGTAGGAGCTTTATCAGCCTCTGTTTCAGGTCTTCCCTTAGGCTGGCTCCTATGTTGGTATTTTTCCTTCCTCTTTTCCAACCTGTACCTCTTCAATTTTCCCCCTGGTTGCGGCCGCAACTCTTCTTTAGCTTTGACCCCACCAAGCTCTATGGTGTGAACTTCCTTGCCCTTTCCTCTCAGGTTCAGGCTTTCGTTGTAGCACTTCCTTGCCAGCTTCTGATCTCCTCTGATGGTTGCTATCCCCTCTGGTATTGGGAATTTCATGCATAGGTGGGGAGTGGACACCACTGCTCCGAGCCGATTTAGGGTGGTCCTGCCTATTAGAGCGTTATAGGCTGACCCCACATCGACGACTATGAAGTCGATGCTCAAAGTTTTGGATTTCACCCTTTTCTGAAAGTCGTGTGGAGGGGTATGAATCTCAGTGGCTTTATTGGGGTGTCCCCTAGCCCATACAGAGTATCGGGGTAAGCTCTCAACTACTTTTCGTCCAATCCCAGCTTATCAAATGCTGGTTTGTACAGGATGTCGGCTGAGCTTCCCTGATCCACCAGGGTTCTGTGGAGATGGGCATTGGCAAGAACCATGTTTATCACTACTAGATCATCGTGTCCAGGGATGATGCCTTGCCCATCTTCTTTAGTAAAAGAGATAGTAAGGAGGTCGAGATCTTCACCCCCGACTTGGTAGACCTCTTTCAGATGTCTCTTGCGAGATGACTTTGTAAGGCCGCCTCCACCAAATCCCCCCGATATCATATGTATATGTCTCTCTGGGGTCTGTGGTGGTGGATATCTTCGGTCCTCATCATCTCGCTTCCTCTTCCCGTGATGATCCGACCTTTCAACGAGATATCTGTCCAGCCGAACTTCTCTTGTTAGCTTTTCTATCACATTTTTTAGGTCGTAGCACTCGTTCGTTGAGTGACTATATATCTTATGGTACTTGCAGTAGTCGCCCCAACTTTTCCCCTTCTTGTTTTTAATGGGTCTGTGGGGAGGTAGCCTTTCAGTATGACAAATTTTCCTGTATACATCAACCAGGGAAACTCGGAGGGGAGTATAGGAGTGATATCTCATAGGCCTTTCCGGGCCGACTTCCTCCTTTTTCTTGGGCTCCCTCTCTTTCTCTTTTGATGAGTGAGAGAGCCCAGGTCGCCAGCCTGGTTCTCGGAGCCTAGCGTTTTCCTCCATATTGATGTACTTTTTAGCTCTTTCCTGTACATCGCTTAAGGAGGTCGGTGCCTTTTCGATATGGAATGGGAGAAGGGACCTTCTTGGAGTCCATTTACTAGGCCCATAATCACTGCCTCTGTGGGCAGGTCTTGAATTTCCAAGCACGCTTTGTTGAACCTTTCCATGTAGTCTCTCAAAGGTTCTCCGACCTCTTGTTTTACACCCAAGAGGCTTGGTGCGTGCTTTACCTTATCCCTTTGGATAGAGAAGCGCATGAGGAATTTTCGAGACAAGTCGTCGAAACTAGTGACCGACCTCGGGGGAAGGCTATCGAACCACTTCATCGCTGCTTTGGTGAGAGTTGTTGGGAAAGCCTTGCAGCGAGTAACATTAGATGCGTCGGACAAGTACATCCGACTTTTGAAATTGCTCAAGTGATGCTTTGGGTCAGTAGTTCTGTCATAGAGGTCCATATCAGGGCTTTTAAAGTTCCTTGGAACTTTTGCCCTCATTATCTCCTCACTGAACGGATCCGTTTCCCCCAGGGAAGAATCTTCTCAACCACTGCGAGAGCTCCGTCCTTTGAGAGCAGACTCCAACTTTAGGAGCTTTTCCTCAAGCTCATTTCGTCGCTCAATCTCGTTCCTCAAGTTTCTCTCTGCCTCTCGTTGTCGCTCCAGTTCCTGTTCCAGCTGCTCCAGGCGCCCTTGGTGGCCGTGGAACAATCCCATTAAATCGGTTGCTTGGGATTGTCCTTCCCTTCCTGATCCGCGCCCTTCAGAAGAGTTTGCCTTTGGGCCTTTCAACCCCGAGGTGCCTTCTCTATGCTGGTTGTTCACACCTTGGTGGGTAGCTATGTCCGCGTCGTTGTTCCCAATGTCCAGATTCTCTTGCTCAGAATTGGACGCTGTATGGCCATCTTCGGGTGAATTGTCCGCCATTACGGGTTGATCTCTCGGGTCCTCGACAACGGCGCCAATGTTACGTTGGGTAAACCGGAGATTAGTGGGTTGGACTCGCTAGGTTGGGCCAATCATCTGAAGAGTGAAGTCTCCGACTTGCTTAGTGTCAGGGAGCCTCCGTTCGACTTCTGTGTATGAAAGAATGGGAATGGTACCTGCAAAGACACACCGATGCTTAAGTCAGTAGGGCCTAAGCAGGTTTAGAGAGTATTGGAACTTTTTTTATACCTGAGGGGTGTCAGTGTATTTATAGTGGTGAACCAATAACCACCATTGGAGTAGTTCCGTCTTTTAAGGGGAATAACCGTCCCTTTTATCTTAGGGAAGTTGAGATATGGCTTCTGGAAGTGGGTTGAAAAATTTTACGGGCAGTTACTTATTTGAATAAGTGTTATCTGCCAGCTAATCTTCGTTCCCGACTTGTTTGGGGGGAATCTGTGTTGAATTCGACCTCCTTGGAGGAGGTCGGTTACGAGTGGAGACCAATCTATGGATTTGGCCTCTTTTTATTTTATTAGGACCTGAGCTTTTTAGTGTTTGGGTCAGGATATGAACAATTTTAATTTATGAGTTTATGTTTCTATTCAAATTTGGTATTTGTTTTATATTTTATTTATTATTGTTGTTTGATTTTTTTAGTGTGTTTGTAAATTTAGAAATTAGTATTGCAGTTCTTTTTGAAAATTCAACGTTCATTGTGTGAAAGGTGATCGAGCTGGTTGTAGAACAAGGGAGTGACTCAAGAGTAAACATTGAAAGAGAGGAATTTTCTGCAGTCTTTTCTTACTTTGGCAGAGAAGACACAGAGCAAAATAAAATTGGTTGATCAAAAAATTATCTTTCTGATCTTACACTGCAGGTATATATACATTGGATAGAGCTATCACTTAGAGGATTAGGTTATAGTCTAAACTAATTCAATTAGGGAACCTAGCAATCAGTTCTCACGTGTTGGGTTAGTTACAAGTCACACCAGAAGAGAGAAGAAAAAGGAAATAGTTAGCCAGCTAATTAAGCTTTGATCATATGGGTTAAGTCACACCCTCCCTCAAGCTAGGCGTGTTGAATCTTGCAAGTCATATCATCAAATACCAATTCACAGTGAAGAGATTTGGTTAGTTTTGAAACAGATATTAAATTGAATTTAAATTGTGGTATGAACAAGACATCAAGGAGAAGAAATTGTTTTGAGAAAACTATAGTTCCTGGAATGGAGGTAGAAGTGTGAGTACCATCAGGCAATTTTACAATTATAGGTTTGATTTGATGATACGATTGATATGACTCTAGAGAAAAAGAAACATGATCTGTTGCTCCTGAATCGATGACCCAGGAGTTAGATTTGAAAACATTTAGAGACATCACATAAGCTATACCTTGATTAGATGGAAGTGCAACTATTTGGTTTGTTTGATTCTGCTGCATATCCGGCTGCTGCAGTAATGATATCAATGCGCGTTTTTGCTCTATAGTGAATTCTAACTCACCCTTACTGGCCTCTCCTTGGGTGGTGCTGAATTTTTCATCATTCTGTTCAGCAATCATGTTGTTGATCAGGCTCTGGTTACCTTGCTTGAGATGGGGAGGCATCCCATGCTTTTTGTAGCACACATCCACTAAATGACCTAGTTTGCCACAAAATGAACACTGCTTTCTCCATGACTGGACTTGAATCTCACAAACCTTTCTTGAGTTTAGTGAATTATCAATGGATCTCGGTGTTGAAGATCCAGATCTTCTTCTCTACGATCTCGTTTGATCGGAACTTTCACTTCGACCTTGATGCGGAATCGGCAAAGCGATCAAGTTCTCATCAAAACTCTACTGCGTGAGTTCGGGAGAAGAGGGAAGAAGAAGAACGATTAAGTGAAGAATGAAGAATTTGTGAAAGGGAAGAAAAAATTCAGAACCTTGAGAATTTTCAGATCAACCTGCTCTCTTGATTATGAATCTCTCGACCTTGATTCCCAGCTCCACGCTCACCGCACCATGTGAAAGGTGATCGAGCTGGTTGTAAAACAAGGGAGTGACTCAAGAGTAAACATTGAAAGAGAGGAATTTTCTGCAGTCTTTTCTTACTTTGGCAGAGAAGACACAGAGCAAAATAAAATTGGTTGATCAAAAAATTATCTTTCTGATCTTACACTGCAGGTATATATACATTGGATAGAGCTATCACTTAGAGGATTAGGTTATAGTCTAAACTAATTCAGTTAGGGAACCTAGCAATCAGTTCTCACGTGTTGAGTTAGTTACAAGTCACACCAGAAGAGAGAAGAAAAAGGAAATAGTTAGCCAGCTAATTAAGCTTTGATCATATGGGTTAAGTCACACATTGGTTAGTTTTGCTTATTTGATTATAAATTGTACTTAATTTGTGTTATTTTTTGGATAATTAACATTAGTTACCGTAAATTGCAGGAAATATTAAATAGTCAAAAACACATAAATAATGAAAATGCTCATAATATTAGTGATCATGTAGATAAAAATGTAACTTTTAATGCGATAAATATGAATCAATATCGCATAAATTCTTAAGAAGATATTGGTAAGATCGATTTCTATTTGAGAATGTTAATTTTTTTTTTCTTGAAAAACCTGTAAGTCTGCTATAAAATATTTTCAAAAATTTATTTGATATATTTTTTCTTTAAACTTGAATGTGTCTATGTATATATATGTTTAAAATATAATAATTAATTATTATTGATAATAAATTGATAAATGATATATTGGTACTTATACTTTTTCTGCTTGATAAATCAATATTCTGTAGCTAGTGGCTACCGCGTAGGGCACTCAAAAAATTTAAAACTCCAACATCTAAATCACGCTTCATATTTTGCTGCATTATTTATTTTCCTAGAGGGGTAAAGCATCCCATTTCTTAAATTTGAGTGTTCCCACCTTACTTCACTGAGCATGAGTTGTTTGACCCTTCTTCTTCTGCCTCCTCTTGGCTTCCACATACAGACCCTCTGCCCTGCCTCTATATATTTATTCACTCAAACTCACACATGACAAACTCATTTAAACACAAAATGGGTTCGGCTTCGGTTCCTTTCATTATTGGTGTAGTTGTTTTAGTAATGATGAGTCTGTTGTTGAAAGTGGATGGGGGAGTTCAAACGACTCTTGAAGGACCCTTCAAGCCAGTGACGGTTCCACTTGACAAGAGCTTCCGTGGAAACGCCATGGACTTGCCAGATACAGATCCTCTTGTTCAGAGAACTGTTCAAGGTTTTGAGCCCGAACAAATCTCTCTTTCTCTCTCCTCATCTTATGCCTCCGTTTGGATTTCTTGGATAACAGGTACTCAATTGATAACTACGGCTTTTTTTTAGTAAAAATTCAGATTTGCTAGCTATGCGAAGATTTGTATGAAAATGATAACATTAAAAATGATAAAGAATGAAATATATTTTTAAATAAATAAGTAGCTTAAAAATATAAAAAGAAAAAGCAGTGGTTATAGGTGGGTCCAGTTCACGTGAAGTTTACATAGTTATTGGCGTCACAGCAGACAAGTACGCAAACTGACTTTGCTTTTTGTGGCGTTGCCGAATGCAATCATGTCTTTTTATTCATCATTTTGGAAGCATTTCAACTTTCAAGTATATTATGGGGTGCATTTTATAAATCTACGGTGTCTATTTATATTTGCCTAATTTATTAAAAAAAGATAAAAATTAATATTAAAATTATATATTAATAAGAGTTTTTGGGATTTTCTTTAGACAGTTATTATATTATTGCAGTATTTTTTTTCTTGTTTATTTTCTATAAAGATAAATTTAATTTAGTAGGGGTTTAAAATGTTACGAACCTTTTAATAACGTGCAAATTAATGTCATTGTTGGTTCAGAAACTGAGATTGAGATACATAAAATGCTATCTGGTTGGTTATGACCAAATAATGGAAAAAGAAAATAAAAAAAGGACATGCTGTTAGGGATTTAAAAATTGAATTTAATTTTGATGTATTATCAGTGTAAAGTAATTTTATACGTGCATTTAATTACGTAATGTCACATCAACAAAAATAATTATTTTTAACATTCACTGCATAAATAATTATAAAAGAACAGATATAATTATACGATTGTTTAAAACATTTTATACTAACAATACATTAAAATTAAATTCTTAAAAATAATAGGGGTTACTTATTTATTGAAATATTGGCATAATGTACATAGCCAAATTCCAATTATAGGACTTCTGCATGCACATATATAATAGAAGTTATTTATTTAATGGGGTTAGCTTGTTTCATAAGTTTAATCCTTGATGAGGTTGCTTGGAATGGAAGAGTTAGTTTTTTAAGAAAAATTACATAAAAAAACACTTATGTCAAATGAATATAATGTCTAAAGTGAATTTGATTCGAAGATACGACAACTCAACAAAGTGTTATGATATATATATAAAATTTAATTTTGATATATAAAATAGTTTTACACGTGTATTTAATTACGTAACATTACATCAGTAAAAATAACTACTTTTTACAGTGACTACGTGAATGGTCATATATTGTAATTTTAATATTAAAATAATACAATCTGTGTATTGTCTTTATAAATATTTCTGTTGAAGAAATCTGCTCTGACAATCTACATCTTGCGAATTTTACAGTTTTCAAAATTTTGCAAAATATCATAGCTTTCAATATTACCCTTATCCAATATCTAAAAAAAACCCTAGAAAAATATGTTAAACGAGTATCACCGAATTAGTATCGACATGTAAACTCAACAACCAAATGAAGGGTGGTGTTAGTTATTAAATTGTTATATCTTTTGCAGGGGAGTTCCAAATTGGGGACAATATAGAACCATTAGATCCTGAAAGTGTTGGTAGCATAGTTGAGTATGGAAGGTATGGAAGGACCATGTCCCACAGATCCAAGGGTTATTCCCTTGTTTATAGTCAACTTTATCCTTTTGAAGGCCTTCAGAATTACACTTCTGGAATTATACATCATGTTCGCCTCACAGGTATAATACAATTTGTATGTACAAGCCTCACTTTTCTATGTTTTATTTTAATTAGCAGGTTCCAATAAGTTAATCAATTAAATTATAGAAAATTAGTTGGAGTAAATGTTTGTTTAGGTGTCGTTAAGTAGATAGAAAAATATTCTTTTATTTTTTTAACGTATTTAATAAATTTTTAACAGAATAGATTTTTTCTCAAAAAATCATCCAAACTCTAAGTTAATTAACAAATTCCCTGAACCAATTAAGAAGAAAATCAGTTGGAGTTATATTAATTGGTTCAATTCAATTCAACTTTAACCATCGAAACATTTAGATTTATTTAAAAGTTATTTAAGAACTTTTTTTTTAGTCATAACTACAAAAATTCTATTCCATATTAAAAATAGACATTTCAATAAATACTTAATATGCAAAAATTAAACCTAAAACTCTATTACTAAAAAATAAAAAGTATTAAATCCACTAAAATGGCAAGAAAGTTAACAATTATTCAATTGAACATAAATTTTAAAAGACTCGTAACATAAATTATTCATTGGATTTAATTAATAAGACAAGATAACAAAGATTCGTGCTTCAGCGGAAATGCTTGGTAACAAAAAAAAAAAAAGCAAAAAACAGCTAAACAAAGCAAGTTCTGGCTATTTTATTTTTTTTTTTTGTCTTCCTAGCATTACTCTAAGGTAGAGGTAGTAGCTAAAGTTGGGTATTATTAAATATTTTTGTTTAAGCCAATTAATGATGAATGTATTTATTAGAGATATAATTATTCATGTTATATCCTCTTATCAATTTAAGTGTTTGGAATCAGTTTTATAATATGGTATCAAAGTTCTATATTCAAAAAGTCTAGAATTCGATTCTTGATGAACTCTAAAAATAAAAAATAGTACAAGACAAATAAAAGAAATAAAAAACACTACAACAATTCCTTAAGATAGCGACGGTTATTTTGCGGCGGTTTTGTGAAACTGTTGCGAAAAGACAAACTGCAGCGTATATAGCGGTGGTTAGAGGTTGGAGTTGCAAACAGGCCGACATTTAGCGGCGGTTTTCTTACAAAAATCAATCAAATCCAAAAAAAAATTTTACTTGAAGGAGAGTATTAGAGATATAATATTTGAGATAAGTGATTTTATAATAATATTTAATTGCAGGATTAAAACCAAACACACTATATCAATACAGATGTGGAGACCCATCATTGTCAGCAATGAGTGAAGTTCACTATTTTAGGACTATGCCAGAGTCAGGGCCAAATAGCTACCCAAGCAGAATAGCAGTGGTTGGAGACTTGGGTCTTACATACAACACCACATCCACAGTTAATCACATGATTAGTAACCATCCTGATCTTGTTCTGTTGGTTGGAGATGTTAGTTATGCTAACATGTATCTCACTAATGGCACCGGCACTGACTGCTACTCTTGCTCATTTTCTGACACTCCTATTCATGAAACTTACCAGCCTCGTTGGGATTATTGGGGAAGGTATAATTTATTTATTTTTTACCTTGTGCTTTTCACTTCTTAATAAACTCTCCTAAAATTATTAGCGACCAATTCTGATAGTCGCTAAAACCTTGGTCGCTAAATTTAAAACAGCGACCGATATTGGTCGCTAATCATTAGCGACCGATTTTCAACCAAGACTACCAAACCCTCACCAAACATTTTATGTGGTGAAACCATTGATCCAGGTACATGCAACCTCTGATCTCCAATGTCCCAATAATGGTAATTGAAGGTAATCATGAATTAGAAGAACAAGCAGAGAACAAGACATTTGTTGCTTATAGTTCTCGATTTGCATTTCCATCAGAAGAGAGTGGATCATCATCCACTTTATATTATTCTTTCAATGCTGGGGGTATACATTTCATAATGCTTGGTGCCTACACATCATTTGACAAATCAGGTTAACCCTTGCTTCATCCTTTTTCTTCTCTTGTCTTCTAGAATTTCGACAGTTTTTCATATTGACACTATGCTAAAAGGTAATGTTGTTTAATAGTGTTAATTTCACTTTATCCTCTTTTATATTGCAGGGGAGCAGTACAAGTGGTTGGAGAAGGACTTGGCTTCTGTTGAGAGAGAGGTAACTCCATGGTTGGTAGCTACATGGCATCCACCTTGGTACAGCACCTACACCGCACATTTTAGAGAAGCAGAGTGTATGAGGGTTGAGATGGAAGACTTGCTATATCAATATGGTGTTGACATTGTCTTCAATGGACATGTAAGCATATTCTTGTCTTAGTTGCACATGATTCATCATCATTCATGCCTAAAGTAACTATTGGATTGTGCCAACATTAGGCCAAAAGAATTGTGCACGCAGCGGCAAACCCTTAAATGGAGCTCAGTACCACGGTAGATTAGTCTTTAGCCTGTCAGGCTAGGGATACCGTGAGAAACATAAAAAAACCTAACATTTTGGGTCAAACATCTTATTTTTATATTATTAAAAGGGTAAAGTACTAAATTAGTCCTCTACGTTTTGGCGTAATCCTGTTTTGGTCCTTAAGGTTTAAAGTATCCTATTTGAATCCAAAAAAGTTTCATTTAGTTTCAATTTAGTCCCACCGTGAGGTCAAAGATAAATAATTAACAAAATGTCCTACATAACAGCAGTATAAGAATAAGGTCGATAATTTGGAGAAAAATTACAAGCTTCAGAAGCACAAAATCAACCGTGGATGCATCAATACATGTATTTAACATTTTTTTAGTTTTATAGAAAATATTTCATTTTAATTATAAGAAAAATGATAAATAAATGTATTGATGCATTCACGATTGATTGTGTCTTTGGAGCTTGTATTTATTCTCTAAATTATCGACCTTGTTCTTATACTGCTGTCATGTAGGACATTTCGTTAATTATTTATCTTTGTCCTCTGGTGGGACTAAATTGAAGTTAAATGAAACTTTTTTGGATTTAAATAGAACACTTTAAACTTTAAGGACCAAAACAAAATTACACCCATACGTAGGGGACCAATTTAGTACTTTACTCTTATTAAAATTTAGGGTTTAGAATTTAAGAATTATAATTTAGTTTTTAGTATTTAAAGTTAGTTAGGTGTTGGCCAAAAATAATAAATTTTGTTGGTTATGTAGCATTGCTCGGCAAAAAATTATGGTTGTTATTTAAATGGACATGTAAGCATATTCTTGTCTTAGTTTTGAGCACCTCTAGTTTTCAAATTTGTGACAGGTTCATGCATATGAAAGATCAAACAGAGTATACAACTACACATTGGACCCTTGTGGTCCTGTTTATATCACAGTCGGCGACGGTGGCAACCGGGAAAAGATGGCAATCACACATGCAGATGAACCTGGAAATTGTCCAGAACCATCAAGTACACCAGATAAGCTTATCAATGGTGGTTTATTCTGTGGATTCAACTTTACATCAGGTCCTGCACAAGGTAAATTCTGTTGGGATCGACAACCCGATTATAGTGCTATCAGAGAAAGTAGCTTCGGCCATGGAATTCTGGAGGTGATCTCTCTCTCTCTCTCTGATGCTAGTGTACATTATAACTCTTGTACTGTTAGTTGAATGACAAGTTATTAAAATGATAAATAAATTCCTAAAAATTTATTTTTCGTACAGATTAATCCCGAAAGAAAAGAAAGTACCAATGAAATCCTTTACAATAGCGAACCTGGATAAATTAGTTCAAATTAAGACCTTCTATCCTAATAATAAAGGTTAATTTGAATGTAATATGTCGGTATTTGCTATCCGAGCGATAGCTTTTGTTTTGAGGTACTGAGACAGAGATTGAGGGACTGAGACTCAGTATCATATTTGTTGGTTTAGAGACTGGTGCTAAAATTTCTGTCTCTGTCTCCAAAATTTCAGTATTTCAATATCTCCAAAAAGTGGAGAGGGGATTAAAATTTTAGAGATAGAGACTGAAACTTTAATAACATTTTATACGTAAAATACCTTCATTTTAATTAATTAATTCCAATTTTACTCTTTGTATAAATTAAATTAGAATTTCATTCTTGTTTCAATTTCTGTCTCCCACTTTGCACCAAACAGAATACTGAAATTTATTTCAATCTCTATTTCTCAGTCTCAGTCTTTCCGTATCTGTCTTTCCACCAAACGCTATTGGTACTTTTTTTTCTTCAAGACTAATTTGTTTAAAGTATAAATCTTCAAGGGTTTATTTGTCACTTTATTCTGGTATTTATAAAAACTAACGGGTTGAGACAATGTGCATGCAGGTGAAAAATGAAACACATGCTTTGTGGATTTGGCATCGTAATCAAGATTATTATGGCATTGCTGGAGACGAGATTTATATTGTTAGGCAGCCTCAAAAATGTCCGGTCAAGCCAAAGGTACTTAAAAACCTGGATATGGCTCCAGCAACCATATTTAAATATTTAAAAGAATTTGTTTATTCTAAAATTTTGTAGGCCAATCATTTTTTGTGAAATAGTTAGACCTGAATATTCTAAATTTTTATTATTCTAGATGTATACATATATATGAATCAATATATTTTACAATTAGTGCAAACGTTTAATGTATTCTACTAGTGTTAACTATATTTTGGTCAAAATAAAAAACTGCTAAGCACTTAGCAAAACTCGCTTTCATTGATTTTGTAGGATCCTTGAAGACGAAAACAGAACACACCAATTAATTTAAGTTGCAGAAGCTTTAATAATCATAGGATACCAATTTTTTCAAGATGTGGGGTCGATTACTAGTTAAAAGTTATTTAATTAAATCGGTTCTGTTACGGATGGATCTCGATTAAACTATTAAATCATTAAATAAGTCACTTAATTAGTTGATCATTCGATTCTCGCAACCTTGTTTATGTGTGTTTCCAACTTTTTGTGGAGTTTTTGCTAAAGTTGTGGCTTAAACTGAGATTTTCTTGAAATATTATTATATTAACACACACTTTCTTATATTAGTCCCTGAGGTTCAATTTAGGTAAATAATTTAAATGAGTTCTTTTAAAAAAAAAATTAAAATATAAGAATTTTTATTAATAGCAGCTTATAAATAAATTATTTTGTGTTTAGATTTTTAGTTATAAAAGTATTTATTTTAAAATTGTAACATTTGGATAGATAACTCAAAAAATATAATTTTTTTTACACAAGAAAATAGAAATTAAAATAACGATGATAACAAATTTTTTAATATTGAATGTTGATTTTACATAACCTAATCATTAAAATTACAATCGTTTAGACAATTGCTTCTTTATTTGCTCTCTTATTAGTTTTATTTTTTAGACAATTGGTTCTTGCCACGTAATATCATTAGAAATTGGTTCTTTTACTTCACTTTCACCCATAACGGTATTCTTATTCTCCTTTATCTCAAAATCTGAAAGATAATATTCTTTCTTACAATCCAGATGAACAAGCAGGTCCGGAAGTGGGTTGGTATTGGAGTGGGTCTGCTGCCAAAGTCTATAACTCTCGCAATGGTTACTTGTGGTTGTGTAAGCAGCTGTTTGGTTGGGAGGAGCGGGAGAATTGGCTTTGGCTTTGGCGCCAGCTTGTTCCGGAAAAGCATAAATTTTTGGCTTGGTTGTGTCTTAAGGAGGCTCTTCCTACTGCAAGTTTTCGCTTTAGAAGAGGGATGTCGTCGTCGGATAAGTGTCCAAGATGTCTTTCTAGCCAGTAATCGGTTTTACATTGTATTCGGGATTGTCCCAAAGCTCAGCTTGTCTGGCATAGGTTGGATATTTCTTGTCATCCTTTGGATTTGAAGAACTGGTTCTTGTATCATAGCAGAGAGCATCCGTTCAAGTTCTTTTCGAGACTTTGGTGGATATGGCGAGCAAGGAATAATGAGATCTTTAATCCCGATGAAACTTGTCCTCCGAAAAAAGTGATTTGTCTGGCATTAACTTCAGAAAAGGAGCTTAGGAATATCTTTGAATTACAACGTATGTCCCTTCCCTCTACGCTAAATGGTTTTTGGAATCCCCATCCATTGCTACTTTTAAGATTAATTGTGATGCTAGTTATTTTGGTTCGGGTGATAGTGTTGGTTTTGCTTGTGTTATTAGAGATTGTAATGGGAGCTGGCAAAGGGGGTGTTTGGGAATGATTGAGAGTAATAGTATTCTTCAAGGAGAATTGTTTGCTATTTGGAGAGGATATCTCTTAGCTTGGGATGTGGGTCAACGAGATGTTATTTGTGAGACGGATTGTGTGGAAGCATTTAATCTTATTACTCAAGATGGTTTTGGGTTTATTGATCCACTAGTGCTCAAAATAAGAGATATCATGCATTGGAATTGGCGGGTTGACTTTCGTTTGATTATGAGAGATGCAAATACGGTGGCAGATACTATGGCAAAGATGGCGATGAAGTTACAACTTTCGCATGTGGAGCTTCTTTCACCTTGGGAGGAGTTTAAGAGTAGTCTTAAACGGGACTGTCCCTCTATTTAGGCAGTTCCTTGTTTTGTTTGTTTTGTTTTTCTTTGTTTAATTTATTTCAGTCACAAAAAAAAATATGTGGTAAATAATAATAAAATTTTAATTCACAATAAACTTGATGGCAATGCCAAAAAAATTATTGTGTAATTAATGTTTGCTGTTTTATTGTGTATGATATGGTAGGTAAAAATAAAAAATAAATATAAAATGTGTGTCAAAAATGTATATTTTGTTGTTGTTTTTTATTTTTTTACTCCTAGTAGCCTCCCCCTTTATTGGGGTTAAGAACTTATTATAATTAACTATAAAAATAATAACAAACTATATAAAAATAAAATCGCAAGTTAAAAAAATAAAATTAAAACTGAGATTTTATACCACATACAATGTTAAATACAAATTTAATAATAAAAATAAAGTAGTAAAATGATTAAAAAAAAGGGTAAGAAATATATACAGTAGGTGGTTCAGATGGAACATTATTTTAAAATGGTGGTGGAGATCAATATTTCAGCAGATGAATCATTATATAAAAATGGTGGTGGAGGGCCAATACTTTCAGCAGATGGAATATTGGATGAAAATGATGGTAGAAGGTCAATGTTTTTAACAGATGGAACTTTGCGTAAAAATGGTAGTAATCAGCAGAAACAAGAAATATTTTCACAGAGCCAAAAATAAAAGTAGATTTTTTTTTTATTTTAAAGTCAATTTTTTAGGAAAGTGATAGAATGACTTATCAAGAAAGAGAAGTCATATATTTTTACTTTTTTAAAAAAATTGTAAATTAATTTTTTAAAAAATTAAATTTTTTTTTTTTAATAGGTATTATGATTTGTCATAATTCAAAAAAGGAAAAGTATATGGAACCAAAAGATGATCAGCCAAAAAGTAAACAAAACCGTTTAATTACAATCACTTTTTGAATAATATGTTTGAAAACTGCTCCTGGAATCACGGAGCACAAACTAAAACCCAATTTTTCATGAAGTCCAAACATATTTTGACTGATTTTTGGCTGATATACTTATGGTTTCCTAGTTGTTCTCTTAAAAAAAAAAACAAATTACTTTTGCTGTTCCCAAACGGGCTCTGATTCTTGTTTCATTCACTTGTCAACTCGATTTTATGTATCCAGATAGCTGATGGAGCTTTTTTTTTCTTTGGTTCTGTTAAAAGTTAAAACTGCTCTATCTACCCAAAAAAAAATGTTCCATTGCCCTCCCTACTATCCACTTCCCAAGCCCATTGTTTTCCATATTTACCATTTAGCCCATCCATTTACCCCTTAATCACAACGTGCAACCATGCTCTCTCGTACTTTTTTTTTCTCCTAAGCCCACACTTTCTCTGCAATAAATTGTAAGAGAGAGAGAGAGGGACAGAGTCCAATTTGGCGGGAAAATGGAAGGCAGCGAGAGCGAGGCCATCTTTGAATCGTTGAATCTGAATCCGCAGCTCTTTGTCAATGAAGTTCGCAACACCGTCGATGATGTCGTCGACGAAGCTTTCGATTTCTTCCACCAGTAAGTAACACCCGCACACACTCCCTTCTTTTCTCTTGTTTATTTTTTCACTTTCAATTCCGAAATATCATCGTTTGTTTTAATCGCTTTTGTAATTCTATGATTTCAGAGAGGCATCAACCAAGTTGAACTCTGAAGGCTCCATACAAAGGTCTGAAGATCTGAAAAAGGTAATTGTTTTGCTGAACTGAACAGAATTTTACCAGTTAGAGTTACTTTTGATGTGATAATGGAAATTTGAGAGTATGATAGTTGGTAGCTAGACTATGCTAAGTGTGGTTTATGCGATTGGTTTGGTTTTTGTGTGAAAGGGAGTTGATTGCGTTCGGCAGAAGATCCAATCTGTTTTGGACAATCGCTTAGCTATTTGGGAAAAATACTGCCTGCTTCACTGTTTTGCTGTTCCCCAAGGCTTTTGCATGCCAAACACTGTATGATTTCTCTCTCTAACTCTCTCATTACATTGGATTATTAAGAAGGATTATTGTAAGATATCTGTTAGAGATATGACCATTCATGTTGCCTCCTCCTATCAGCTTAAGTTTTTGAGATGAGTGGTTTCATGCATGTCCAAAAAGGAGGATTATTATGATCTATCATATTCATAAGGCATTAAAAGTTGTCATTAATATCAGGTTCTGGCACATAGACAAAACCTTATGACTTTCACACGCATCACTTCAGAAAGAAACCTCACTTTTATCTATGTGGCAACATCTGATTTAATGTCAGTCTAAAAATTAGTTCTGTTAACCTGCTATGAATATGCAGTATAATACAAGCATACTATATTATAATATTATATATCTGTATGTACTAACTGATAAGCATTTCTTAAGGATTTTCATTTCGTGAACAATTATCTAACTTAAAGAAGACAATGTACTTCCAGGACAAGACAAATGAGAATGGCCTCCGTCCAGATGCTCCTTTTGATCCTGATATTGATGCCCAGTTAAATTCCTTAAGAACAAGACTAACAGAGGTCGTATGAATGATAATTGCTGAAATCCTTCTATTATGGGATTCTACTTTGTTGTTGTCATTTGATTTATAATTTTACATTGATACTATTTGTGCTGTCAGGTGGGGAAGGAGTTTGAAGTGTTGAATCATGAAATTCAAACATTAGAAAAACAGTCTACTGTCAATGCTCACTATGTCAATAACGCAGTACAATTATATGAGCAGAACAACTTCCATGTGTTGTTTCAGGGTAATTCAAGAGCTCCTCTTCATCTTTATATTCATTTTTACATGGCAAGTACCATCCTTTATGATTAGAGACTAATTATGATGCGCGAAATGCATGCTTTCGTTTTGATTAAGCTAAAGGGTGCTTCAATTTTTCTACCTTTATCTATATATGCTATTACCTACGTACTGCATATTGCTTTACTTATCCAGTTTTGATGCAAATGGACATTGAATTCTTTGGATATGCACAGCTTAGTTAGCATTTAATTGGTTCAACTGTTTGGGTTCTAGAAATATTTTAAAATATATATGATTTTTTTTCCCACCCAATTGCGTAGGCAGTTAAATAATGCACAATTAGGAAAGGGTTTCTTTTTGGTTATGTGGTTTATACGTCATATATGACTTACATCATATATATTAATGTTTTACATGTAGAAGATCAAAGTTTTTCTATCCAACTTTACCTCATAGTTTTACATGTATTGTTAATATGGTTTAGGATGTCAAGCCCATGAACCTCAAGGGAGAAGCTTACCAAATAATGCTTTCAACTTTTTTCCTGTATGATAATGATGATGATTATTGTTATTTTTAATTTTTACATGGAGATAAGTAGGAAGAATTTTGTACTTTATGATGGAAATAATTGACAACGGTTGAACCGATATTAGATGAAGTTTTGTAGTTAACTGATCTATAAATATGTAATTATTTTGTTTCCCACAGAGATTATGACAACTGCAGCTGAACTTGGGACAAAAATAAAAAAACTAAACACTACCACAATTGAAGAGTCTGAACAAACGAAAACAGAAGTGGTTTACAGTCCAGAGCTGGATCTATCTTATATTAAACCTTGCAAAGGTAACTTAAAATATTTATTGTATTTCCCTTGCTACTTGCTTTAGGCAAGTTGAAATGTTAGCTTTCCAAGTTTCATACTTATTAATTTTTCTTTGCAGGTCTCTCAAATACGAATTTAGATGCCCTTCAAAAATTTGCAAGTATTATGAAGAGTACATGAAATTGTGTTTTTCATCAGTCTAATTGGAACAACATTTTTGTTGATCCCTACTCTTTCCTTGTACTAGTTTGTTGGAATTTACCTTTCCATTATTAGGATTATTGTGAGCAATTATGTTATACTTGAAATTAATGATGTGGCCCATAAGAAGTGTGTATTTATTGGCGAAGATTTTTTATTTTCTCATTCTCTGTTAAGACTAGAACATACTGCAGATATTTTAACTAAAGATGATCTTCTTAGTTCCCACTTAAGTATTAAGGAATGTTCGAGTATTTTTCCGAGGATTTGTATATTGATTAGCTTGATATTCTTATTAATAATAAAATATTATGTATTTATTACCTTAATTATTTCAACCTATAAATAATTTATATTATGTGTCGTATACTCTTCACCATAGTCATACACAAACCTTTTTTTTTTCCAATCTTTCCTCCTAGTTCCTGATAATTGGTTTGCTTAATTGTTTCTTCTTAGTTACCACCGGTTGTTCTTTTGCTCTTCTTTCTGCAATCGCGAACCACCTAATGAGTTTGATCTTGGAATAAGATAATTGAGGACAAAAATTAAGAAAATAATTACAAATTATAAGTGAAAATTGAGATAGGAAAAACAATAGAGTGAGAAGAAAATTAAAAGAGTAAGAAAATTTTATCTCATTTTCAATTATAATTTGTGCAACAAGAAGATTGAGTGATGATGATGATAACATTGGAATAGATTTGGAAGATGAAGAAAGCAAAGAAAGAACTTCAGAAGTTGTGGATGCTGGTACAAAGAAAGATAAGAAGGATTCTTTGTATGCCAAAATAGATGGTGGAAAACAGTCTAAAGAGTTGGACATACCTTACATTGAAGCTCCCAAGAACATTGAGGAATTATATTCCCTGCTTGATAATTGCTCTACTTCTGACACCATCCTATTGTCAATCACACTTGGAGTGGAAAATCGCAAGAAAATGCAAGTATGAAATTTCTTCAATAATACTAGTATCAGTTCACACTTCATTGGTTGAGTAAATGCAGCTGATATGTTACTATCTTCTATGTTATGCATTATTGTAGGGATCCTTAGTCACAGTTTGAATCAAACTAATACTTTGGTAAAAGAAAAACTAGCTTGCTAATATAGTTTGATTCATTTTGTTTTAAATCACACACCTCTGCATATGTCGTAACTTCCAATCATTTTTGTTCTTGAAAGCTATTAACCAAGTTTGATAGACTAAATTCCCAAAGTAGTCTTTTAGATTCACAACTTTCACTATTTTAGTCTCTCAAATTTAAAATTATCTATACTGGTATCCGAGATTCAATTGTAGGATTTAGGATTTTAGTTGTCAGCATTATATCGATCCCTAAACCCTTTCTAGTATTCAATCAGCGAATTAACTGTTGAATTGGTTGATTTGCCATGCCGAACACATGACTAAACAGCGTCATTTTATTTTAGCATTTAAATAAGGCAAAATCAAGAAGAAAAAAAAGTTTATATGATGTGCAAATCATTATATCTTCCTTCGTTATTCAAAACAACTTCATTTTTACCTTATTTAAAAGCTAAAATCAAAAGATACTATTTACTTTTGTGTTTACTGTTACAAGTCAAAACTAACTCAAATTAGATCTCGGATACCAATATAATAAATTTTGAATTTGATAAACTAAAATAATAAAAATAATGAATATTAGGAAGTGCCGTAAGAATTTAGTCAAGTCTGATATGAAAATTAGATTCATTCGACAAAATTACTCAATATTCAACAAAACTACATAAAAATTATTGAATTATCTTCCCAACACCGTTATCAAAATTGAAATAATTCAACAAAATTACATCTTTAGTAGTTAAAAAAATGTTTGAAATTTTTAACAGTCAAATCTTATGGTGCTTTCCTCTCAACCTCTGCAACTTCTATCAAAATTTTACAGTCCAAATTGCGTGATTGGTGCTCATTACTCTAATCCGAATGAAGCTTCTCAGCCAGAATCTTGCTCTTGAACATTTTCATATATGGTTTTCCAATTTAGCAGGGAACTACGCAAATTCCCAATCATAAACTTTTAAGTTATAGTCTGAATTTCTCAAGATTCAAGTAAATGAAACCAATTCACTCGTTGAACTTAAAAACGAGATAAATTTCATAACAAAGACTTGGCACCGAATCATCAACTAAATACGAACGAACTAACAGTAAATATAAGAAAAAATAATAAAAAAATTGAAAGCACCAACACAGAGCAGAATTACTAACTCCTTCAGCTTAACATTTCATATAGAATACATAACATCAAGATTCCAAAACCAAAATAAAAAAAAATACAATCATTTCCATTTCCTCAAGATCCAACACTACACTTCATCGACCTCACTAATCCATGAAACATTTACAAGCACGAGGAAATACTAAACGCTAAAATGAATCAACCACCGAAACCGTAGAGAGTCCTTCCCTGCCTCTTGAGGGCATAAACGACATCCATGGCAGTAACGGTTTTGCGGCGAGCGTGCTCGGTGTAGGTAACGGCATCGCGAATGACGTTCTCCAAGAAGATCTTGAGGACGCCACGTGTCTCCTCATAGATGAGACCGCTGATTCTCTTGACGCCTCCCCTGCGAGCCAAACGGCGAATGGCGGGTTTCGTGATTCCTTGAATGTTATCACGAAGCACCTTTCTGTGCCTCTTCGCTCCTCCCTTTCCCAATCCCTTTCCTCCCTTTCCACGACCTGACATTTTCAAAACACTCAAGAGATTTTTCTTTTTTGATATTTGAATGTTGTTTGGGGTTTCGATGGCGCTGTTTCTTGAATTGTTGCTGATACTTGTTATATATACATGGATTATAGAGGAGTTGAGACGCAAGTAAGATTTGTGTTTTGAGTCTCGAAATGGAAAGAGAGATTCATGACCGTTGGATGTGGGAAAAATGGACGCCTTGAGATTGTAATCCGTGTCGTGTGGTTGAAGAAATTATTAGTCGTTGATTATGTTTTATCAACGGTGGATGGTCTTTCGGGGTGTGATGTTTTGGATAGTTCATTTTTTGGGATCAGTGACGTGCCGACGTACTTTAATTTTAAGCTGGCTGCAGCTAGGCTAGCAAGCGCATCAATTAAGTGCTTGTATATTTTTAAAAGAAAAAATTTAAAAATTAATCATTTTTAGTATTTTTTATTATTATTTAATTAATATAAATATTATATTTTTTTACAAATAAATTTTATAAATTTATATGTATAAATTATATGTTTTTTGTGTGTAAAATTTTATAATTGAAAAAGATAAATTAATCTTTAAATTTTTTGTTCTATAGACATTTAAGTCTCTCATGATGTAGAAATACATTTAAGTTTTTGACCATTTTAAAAATTCTCTCACGTGTGACAGGTCCAAGTGAACATGAGAGGTCGATATGTCCAGGTTTTGAAAAGGTCAGAAACTTAAAAGTATTTTTAAATCCTTGAGGACTTAAATGTTTGCGGATCAAAATGTTAAGGACCTATTTGTCTTTTTCTCTAATTATATATATGCAAATTATTGTTAGGTAAGTACTAATAAAAATGATAATATTTATTAGTCATATAGTATTACTCTTTTTTTAAAGTATAAATTCTTTATTTTGTATTTGTGTTTGTGATTTTTAAAAAATAAGATACTTTTGAAAGCATCTAACGTGAAACTTTTAAAAATTGACTTATGCTATCAAAATTAAAAAGTCTAATATAACCTCATATATTAATTAAATTTTAAAATTTTCATTATAGTTTTGATCTTGCTTGCGAAATAAGAGTGTCAACCGAGTTATGTCCTCAGAGGCTGAACGCCCAACTCTCGAATCCGAGCTCTTTCTTTATCTTGAGGTATGAAGGTCTGAGCAATGAAGAGAAGGGGGAGTGTACCTGCAAAGGCGCTCCGAAACTTAAGTCAGTATGATATCTAGTTTTTTCGTGTCTTTAAAAGAATACTTTACCTTACTTTATATCCTCGGCTATTTGTCCGTTATGCTTTTAATATTAAGGTCGGTTATAAAAGAGCGGACAACGTCTATTTACTCGTCTGCTGTTACATCGTTGGTCATGATGAACACGCTTTTAGTCGAGTTATGGCTCATGAATGGACGAGCTTATAACGGATTGTGCCGAGTTATAGCTCATGAATGGGTGAGCCTGTAACGGACTGTGCCGAGTTATAGCTCATAAAGCGGCGAGTTTGTAACGGACTTCACCGAGTTATATCTTATTTATTATGACCATATCACAGCCCCCAAGCTTGGCCTGTGGAGAGTTATTTTTAATGAAGCATGTTGAGCTTATTGAGGAGTTATAACTCGGTGAGTTGGGTTGCTGAGTGAGCCCCCAGTTCAACTTACTTCATTTAAAACTTCTCTATGCGTGACGTGGGTAGTGGGGCGTTGTTTTGGTGAGGAGAGAGAGAGAGTAATGGGTCATTAAATTTTCTTATCTTTCCAAAGCAACTACGTCGTTTGATGTGATTGATGAAACAGTTACTTTTTCAATGTGGTTAAGTTAACGGTTTGGAAACTTAGTTGCTTATCCCTGACCCTTGGTGTTTCTTCTTTGAAAACAGAATAAGTAAAAGAGGTATGCATGCTGTTTCTTTTGTTTTGTAACTTATCATCTTCTTCTTCCTTCTTTGTTTTTTGCTTCTGAGTTAGGTAATGGGGTTTGAGAGGGAGAAGAAAGGGGAGATTGACTGGTCCTATGACTGGATTAATGAGGATGTTAAGGGTCGTATATCTTTGTTTCGGGATGATGCGGCTGTGAGGGAGATTGATGTTGGCAGAATCGTTAGGCCTGGGTCTGGGGTTCAGGTCGAGTTGCTGCCATGCAACAGTGAGGATAGGGTTTACCATAGGGGGCAGAGGTTTGAGTATTTTTATATGCATAGTTGTGTTTTGGAAGAACTGAGGGTGAGGCTACCGTTTACAGAGTTTAAATGTCAAGTTTTGAAGCAGCTAAACTGTGCTCCTTCACAATTGCACCCTAATGGTTGGGCGTTTTTGCGTTGTTTCGAAATATTGATGGAATTTCTTGAGGAGGATCCTTCTGTGGATTTGTTTTTTTCTTTATTCCAAGCCAAAGGAGTTTGGAAAGGGGGTTGGGTTAATCTAAGCAGTACACCTGGTTTTGGTATTTTTAAATTGTATAAGTCTTCTTTCAAGGACTTTAAAGAGATGTATGTTAAGGTGAGGAATGTTGAAAAAGAGTTTATGTTTTATATAGACGAGTTTTTGGCTGAGAGGTTTCCACTTGGGTGGTGCTCGGAACCCCAGAATATACTCGGGGCTGAAATTATAACTCCGAGGAATGTGTGTATAATAGAGTTTTTGGTGGAGCAAATTGATCGGAAGGATTTGATCTTTATGTTTGAACTTTTAAAGTGGGAGGAAAATAGGGCTGCTGTTGTAGATTATATGGGTGAGTTGTGTATATGTGTTATTGATTGATTTGTGTATTTCAGGCTTACTGAGCCGCTGCTTTGGTTTTTGAATTTTCAGGTGGTAAGTATCCAGGGGTCTCTGCTGCTTCGCTTAGGTCGCGTTTTAAAAGTAAGAACTTGGAAAAAGAGGTGTCATCTTTCAATCGTGAAAAAGGTGGTGGAGCTGGAGAGGTTACTCAACCTCATCAGGGGCGGAGGAAGGTGATTGCTAAGAAAAGAAAATCGAGTGTGGTTGATGTGTCCGAGGATACTAGCGACCAAGAACAAAAGATTTCTTTGGAGGAGATTCAAGCTTTTGTTGGGAATCAGAAAAAGCTGCATGAAATGACCGAACATAGTGAGGGATTGACTGTGTGGGGGAAGGAGTATCCTTACATGGCTGTTGCCAATGAGCATTGTCAGTCTGAAGCTGACGTATCATTAGCTAATGAGGTTGGAGAGGTGGCTGTTGGTCAGTATATGCAGGTAAGGTCTTTTTTGATTGTGTTATGCTTATTTCTGTTTGTTAGGAATTTGATATATATATTTTTATGTTTTTGTAGGTGGTTGGTTTGATGTTAGCTAGTTTAGGTCGTAGTCAGGAGTTGAAGCACAAAAAGGTGTTGGTGGAGAACAATGAGGTTTTGTTGTTGAAAGAGGAGTTGAGTAAGTCTAAAGGTTATGTTTCTGATATCCAGAACAAGTTGGCTGAAACTGAAAAGCAATTGAAGGAGACAAAAGAGAACTATGCCAATGATGTGGAGGATTTGAAGAAGAAGGAAGCGAACCTGGCGAGCATGGAAGCTCGGCCGATTGAGGTGACTGCTAAGCTTAAGGAAATGGAAAAGAAAAAGAGTGATGAGATCTTAGATTCGTTTGTTGAAGGTTTTGAGAGGGCGTCTTTACAAGCGAAGTTTCTTTTGCCTGATGCTGATCTTTCTGAGCTGGACCCTGGGAAGATTGTCCGAGATGGCAAAATGGTTGAAGATGATGGCGTTGCCGAGAATGAGGCAGAGAATGTTTAATGTGTTATTGTAAATTTGTTTTTTATGTGTAGTATTGTTTATGCTTGGTTGCCTTTTGAAAAACTGATAGGTGAATACTTTTTGGTAGTTGCTGAATAATTTAATAGCTATTTTGTAGCATGTTAATAGAGTTTGTTTGAGTTGTTGTTAATTTGTGGCCAATTTGAATTTTAAATGTTTCATAGGCCTTTGCGTAATTGAAGGGAATTTTCTGTTAAGAATATTCCTTATAGGGATTGCCGATAATTCTCGGATTGAAATTAGGCGAGGATATTTGTTTTTTTTGTTTGAAACGGTAGATGAAACTGTATGTGTGATTGTTATTGCAAAAGCTAGCATTGGAGTGATGTATTGAGAAAATTGTTATTAAGGGGAACGAAGTAAATCATATAGTAATATTGGTAATCCTTTGGATATAAAGGTTCAGGTAGGCTAGCTTCGTTAAAACCTCTCCAAACAAAACTCATTGGGGATAAAATCTTGGTAGTAGGAAAAAGAGTACAAGCCTGTCCCTGAGTTTTAACTATAGAATTTCTTTAAGGAGGATACATTCCAAGTATTGGGTAGGACTGTACCGGTTAGAGTTTCTAGTTTATATGCTCCATTGCCGAGGACTTGTGTAACTCGATATGGGCCCTCCCAGTTTGCGGCGAGCTTGCCATGGGATGGTGGTCGTCGGGCGAGCTCTGTCTTTCGAACGACCAAGTCTCCCTTGTTGAATGTTCGGCTTCTGACCGATTTATTGTAGCGCCGAGATATTGTTTGCTATGCGGCGCGTTGTCTCAATGTTGCTATATCTCAGATTTCTTCAATGATGTCTAATTCGGTGCGCCGAGCTTCATTGTGGTCGCCGAGCTGTGTCCTAATTGAGCTTTGGGAGATTTCTAGTGGTATCATTGCTTCAGAGCCATAGACAAGTCGGAATGGTGTCTCTTTTATTGATGATTGGGGTGTTGTGTTGTATCCCCATAGGACTTCAGGTATGAGGTCGGCCCATAGCCCTTTTGCGTCATCCAGCTTCTTCTTGAGTGCGTGCAAGATTACTTTATTCGCTGCTTCTGCTAGTCCGTTTTTCTGAGGATGTTCAACAGAGGCGAAATGCTGTTTGATTTTGAGATTCTGTAAAAAAGATTGGAACTTTTGATCGGCAAACTGGCGACCATTGTCAGTTATGATATGATGGGGAATGCCAAAACGGCAAATAATGTTCTTCCAAACAAAAGATATCATTTGGTGTGATGTTATTTTAGCTAAAGGTTGAGCTTCGATCCATTTTGAAAAGTAGTCAATGGCTACTATTAGAAATTTTACCTGGCCCGGCGCTGTAGGGAACGGGCCGAGAATGTCTAGTCCCCATTGGTGGAAAGGCCATGTGACGTCGCTATGATGCATATCCTCAGCTGGAATGTGGATAGTAGGGACGTGCTTCTGGCAATTTATACAGGTCCTGACATTGTTTTCACTGTCTTGCTTTAGTGATGGCCAGAAGAAACCAGCGCGGAGGATTTTGGATGTAAGGCTCCGAGCTCCTGTGTGTGTTCCGCAGATCCCCTCATGTGCTTCTGACAGTGCTATTTCTGCTTCAGATCTGCTGAGACATTTGAGTAAAGGACGAGTATATCCTCGTCTGTATAAGGCTCCATTAAGTAATGTGAAGAAGGTGGCTTGTCTTCGGAACCTTTTGACATTCTCGACGGTCTCTGGAATGTGGGATGTTTGTAGATAGTTTATGAAATCTGTTCGCCAATCACTTTCCTGAGTAACACTTAGCACTTTTGTTAGGTCAATGCTAGGAGAGTTTATAGTAAATTGATGCAATGTAGATATCTCGGATTGAGTACTGCCGAGCTTAGATAAAATATCAGCTCTTTGGTTTTGTTCTCTGGGAATGTGTTGTATTTCAAATTCTTTAAATTGTGAAATCATATTTTTGACTAATAATAAATATTTGGATAGAAGGGGGTCTCTTACTTAAAACTGGTCGTTTACCTGTTGAACAACCAACAAGGAGTCACAATATACCTTAATTGTGTATATTTGAAGTTCTAAACAAAGCTGAAGTCCTGCGACCAGGGCTTCATACTCGGATTTGTTGTTGCTGGCTTTAAAAGATAGGTGTAAGGAGTGCTCGAGGACGGTACCATCTTCGGCTTCGAGTCGTATTCCAGCGCCACATCCTTCTTTGTTGGATGAGCCATCTATGTATAAAGTCCATTGTTTTGTGTGGTCCTCTTCTGATGGTATCCTAAGTTCTGCAATAAAGTCGGCTAAAAATTGTGATTTTATTGCCCCTCTGGATTGATATCTGATGTCGAAGTCGAACAGTTCGATTGACCACTTTATAAGTCTTCCTGCAATGTCGGGCTTGTGTAGTACTTGTCGTAGTGGATGATCTGTCTTGACATTGATGACATGACTTTGAAAATAAGGTCGGAGTCTTCGTGCTGAGAAGACTAATGCTAAGGCCAGCTTCTCTTTCTCGGATAATTAAGCTTAGCATTGTGGAGTGTTTTGCTGACGAAGTAGACTGGTTGCTGAATTTTGCTTCTTTCTGTGACAAGAGCCGAGCTTATCGCCCAATTAGTAACTGAAAGGTATAGAAATAAATCTTCCCCTTGGAGGGGTTTTTGTAGAATCGGCGATTGCGAGAGAGTTGTTTTTAGTGTGTTAAAAGCTCTCTCGCAATCGTCGGTCCATTGAAATTTGTTTTTCTTTTTAATTGTTTGGAAAAAAGGATTAGACTTTGAAGCTAAACAAGGTACAAATCTTGATAAAACAGCAAGCCTTCTTGTGAGGCATTGGACTTCTTTTACTGTCTTAGGACTTGTCATTTCCAAAACTGCTCGGCATTTGTCGGGGTTTGCCTCGATGCCTCTGTTCGTTAACAAAAATCCCAAGAACTTACCACCTTGTACACAAAAAGCGCATTTTTCCGGGTTCAGGCGCATGTTGTAATGGCGTATCTGGGCGAATATTTTTGTTAGGTCGTCAAGATGATTGTTGCCGACTTTTGTTTTGGCGACCATATCATCTACATAAACTTCGATGTTTCTGCCGATTTGTTTGGCGAAAACTTTATCCATAAGGCGTTGGTAAGTCGCCCCTGCATTCTTTAATCCAAAAGGCATAACCTTATAACAGTAGTTTCCGAAGTCAGTAATAAAGGCTGTTTTACATTGATCGGAGGGGTGCATAAGTATTTGGTTGTACCCTGAATATGCATCCATGAAACTTAAGGTAGCGTAACTGGAAGCGTTATCTACCAAAGAGTCTATGGATGGTAAAGGATACGAGTCTTTTGGACATGCTTTGTTTAAATCAGTAAAATCGACGCATATGCGCCACTTACCATTTTGTTTCCTTACCATAACCACATTGGCGAGCCAGGTGGTAAATCTGATCTCTTTGATGAATTCGGCGCTTATCAGTTTTTGTGTCTCCTCCAACGACGCCTTTCGCTTTTCTTCGCCGAGTTTTCGTTTCTTTTGCTGTACCGGCTTCGCAAACGAGTTTATAGCCAGTTTATGGCTGATGATTTGTGGGTCTATGCCGGGCATATCTGAAGGTTTCCATGCAAAAAGGTCGGCTTGATCTTGTAGGAAGGTGGTGATGGCGTTTAATTCTTCCTTGCTTATTGACTTACCTACAAAAGTGAATTTGTTAGGGTCATTGTTGAAATAAACCTTTTGTAAGTCGTTGGACGGAGTTGGCCTTTCCCGAAAATCGGCTCTTGGGTCTAAGTCGGCTATTGCCGAGCTGTTGTGCGTGAGGTCGACACTGTTAACTTGCTGTTTTGAATTATTTTGAAACTTCATGCCGATGTTGTAACAGTGCCGAGCTTCCTTATGATCTCCATGGATTGTGACGACATGATCGTCCTGTAAAGGGAACTTAACACACAGGTGAACTATAGAAACAATGGCGCCGGACTTGTTTAAGAAAGGGCGGCCAAGGATAATATTATATGGACTGAAGCAATCTACTATTAAAAATTGTATATCACAAGTTTTTGAAAGAGGATGCTCACCTAGTGTGGTTTGTAACCACACTGACCCTATTATTGGGACGCGTTCGCCGGAGAAGCCGACCAGATCTCCCCCTATTGACTGGAGGATGTTGTTACTGAGCTTCATTTTTTGAAATGTTGAGTAGAACAAGACGTCGGCACTACTTCCAGGATCTAGTAGTACTTTTTTGACCAGTAGGTCTCCCAACTGAAGAGTTATAACTACGGGTCGTCCAAGTTCTGTATACTAGAGTTGTAGTCTGCTTGTGTGAATGTGAGCTGCGGCAGTTGTGTTGGATTTTGTGTTTCACTTTGTGGGCCATCTAATGAGCATATTGATCGGAATGACCTCTTTCTCGCTGAGTTTGAGGAGCCTCCACTCGCGTATCCTCCACTCGCGTATCCTCCTGAAATATAATTAATGATTCCTCGTGGTTTTTCGTAATTGTTCGCCGACACCTTCTCTTTTACTCGGTATTGTTGTTCAGATGAGTCTTCGGTCCTGGAAGATATGGAACATTTTTGGATGTGACCTCTGATGTACTTATCGAGATGGCCTTGTCGAGGTAAGCGTTCCAAGAGGTCCTTTGCTATTACACGGTCATCAGTAGTGTGGCCGTTCCAAGACCCACAACAATAATATATAAAATACTTTTCTCTTTTAATATATAAGCTATAACATTAATAGAATTATATTATCTTTATTAAATATATATATTATATAAGTGACGATTA
>NC_029788.2:3907175-3919537 GCF_000816755.2 Arachis ipaensis | reverse complement strand
TAAAATATTATATTTATATATATATTTTTTTATATTTATTTTTCCTCCTGATCGCTAAGATATTTTTTTAGCCTTTTTTGTTTTCAATTTTACCATTACTTGTAGGATTGTAAGAGGGCGAAGACTAGAAACTAGAAAGCACTTTGATGCGAGTTCTAATTCCCCTTTTTTAACAGTTGCGCAAGCTGCTACAGCATAGTTGTGAAGAACCTCCTCTTTAAACATAATTCAGATTCATAACCCACCCGTTCTCTCTCTCTCTCTCTCGCGCGCGCGCTCAAAAGATAAACAAACAGGTTCGTCCTTATATTTCCGATCTTTTATTTAGGTTAAGGAATAGATGCTCTTGAAGAAGATGAATTTATCATCAACGTACTGTTGTATGCATGTATTTGAAGTGATAGAGAATTAGTATATGGATTCATGTATTACAAATACAGCTTATATAGGTAGAGATGTAACAGAATCAGTTGAAGGGAAAACAGATTCTGTTACTCTTAACAGAACAATATCAGAAAATTCCATAACTATATTTTATTAGTTACATCAGTTATAGTTGATTAATTTCATGCCTCTCTTTATAGGTCTTATAATCGTTTTTCTTTTCTGCATTTCCATGCGTGCAGTGTTATTCTGCTCCACTTTCTGGCGTTTCCGTTGATTCCGTGTATATAATTTCTTAGAACAGTTTCATTGAACTAAGATTTATACATACTTTCACACATACAGAAGCCATTTTTATTCTTAGCTTTTGTTCTTGTGAGATTTTAGTGTAATTGCAAAGTATAGCTTCTTGTATTTGTAAGAGCTTCTTTCTAGAACATCCTTTAGTCTAGTGTTACTTTTTTCATAGTGTTGGGAATGAGGTGTGTCAACTGCATTTCCAATACGAATCTCGAAATCACGATTATGCTTCTGGCCTTCTGTTTGAGGTTGTATTCAAGGGGAATAATTTGTTACTCTTCTCATTCGGTGTGCCCAAGTTTTGTGAAGGGTAGACTTTTTGCTGTTGTTCTTTTGATTCATTCTTTCCGGGAATACTATAGTTTTCCACATTAACTTGTGGAGGTTGACTTTTCCTACTTAAGCTGTTTTAGTCGGCATCCTGCTGTCATCATGAACGTTTTTACTGTCAAATATACTTGGCTATATATGGAGGAATCTAGGTCCCGATCAACCTCTGCAGCTACAAAAGTCCATGCGAGATTATTGGTTGCTGCCATTGCAGGTTATGTAGGGCTATGAGAATTGGTGATAAAACACACCAGTTGAATTAGGCACTTATAAGTTTCTGGCTTAGAGTCACTTTAGTGCTACATGCTTTTGCAATTCATTGCTAAAATGAAAGGAAAGAGGACTTGATCACATGAAAGATGTAATTGATATGTCATTATGTCTGTCAAAGTATTGGAACTAGAAAAACAAAAAATGTGAGAAACTCAATAACGTCGAGTTGTAACAAGCTAAAAATTTCAATTAAAGGAATCTCAATCCAGGAAGAAAGACTCAATAAATGATGCCAAAGTGCTAAACAAGACCTGAAAAGTTGTCATAGCATAAAGAAATTTCCGGGCTTTAAATATCTCAACAAAGCACTCACAATGAGAATCTAGACATTCCCTTGTGTAAGGAGAATCTAGACATTAAGAATATGAATATTTCCTTTCACAATGGAACTCAGCAGTATTTTATATGTATTGTGAGTTATACAAAGTATTGCTGTATATATCAGCAGCCATTGAAAAAAGGTATGGTGTTTTATTTTTGCAGATTTGCTTCTCTCTTGCCGATGATGTTTTTGCAAATTTGCCTTACATGTGAAAAGTGACTGGATAAGGGGATGGGCACAAAGCTTGATGTAGCATCTGCTGCCGAAAGTCCCAAGATGTCTGCAGCACCTTCTAGTGGCCAAAAGCTCTCTTTATTTGCTGCAAAATCTGGTTTTGTCATCCCCAAAAACAAATTATCAGGTTCATTGGTTCCTGTTTTCCGAGGGACTAAAAAGGATGGGGTCACTGGAGCTATCAATGAAGAAACATCAAAACAAATTGTGAGGAAAACAAAATGGGGACCTGATCTGGCACAGGATGCAGCTGTGAAGAAGGCAAAGGCTTTAGCTTTACAGGTATTTTCTGAATCCTTTCAAATGATACTCCATTATTATTTCAACCATTAATATATATAGATATGAAATAAGATCAAATGACACTAGTGTCAATTTAAGTGAATTTACACCACCAGTAACTTTTTACAAGATATATTTATCGAATTCAACTATTGAATTACAATTACATATAATGAAAATCATGTGGACCAAATTTCACCGGAATTGGACATCAGTAAGCATGTAATTGATGAACCTTTTGTTTATGCATATTTTGAGCAAATATATTATGTTGGTTTTCAAGTATATAAAAGGTATATCTAATGATTTTGGATTTTGATGAATTTTTTAGAGATGATCTATAACATAAAAGCTTCTAATCCAATGCTTGTTACACGAACAAAAGTTATTAAACAGTGTAATATTTAGTTAAATAATTGATGCCGGTGTCAATTAATCCTAACTCTCTTTCTCTCTCTCTCTCTCTCTCTCTCTCTCTCTCTCTCTCTCTCTCACACACACACACACGTATATTTCCTTTGTGGGAAATTCCCACCTATTAGTTGTTGATTTCCTTGAGAGTATTCTATTTTAAGATTAAGGTTTCTTATTTATATATAGATTGAATGACTATGGATTACCTTACCTCTCTTTATGGGTGTTTGTGAGACTTATCCTCACTTAAAATATTCAGACTGCTCCTCTCCATATGTGCTTTCCATAGGCTTGATCGCTGAGTTTTAGTAGCTTGAGATATGTTTAAATATTTTAGATGTATTTCCATTGGACTGATATATTAGTAAACAAGTAGCATTGCCACTCTTTGGGGTGGTACAAATCATTCTTAGCTAGGTACTGTTACAATTCCCTTGTAATTTGGCTGCCATTTTGTTTGCATCCATGCAAGTATTTTGCATATGAAGCTCTTGTCTAATGTGTCAAACAAGTGATATGGCTGTGTCTTTTGTACACATTCTATAGATTCGAGTAGATCAAATTACAAAGCAATTGGACTCAGAAAGACTGGAGGTCGGGAGTCCTCAGAACTCACCACTACGGGCACAATATCGAGATCAAAGCAACTATGACCCAGCAATTAATAGCAAGGTTGGCCCAAATTGACCCTGTTCCTAGTAATTATTTTTTCTCTTATTTTTCCAATGTTCTGTTTATTCTAAAATAAACACTGATGTTAGTTTTCCTTATTTTTCCAATATTCTGTTTTTCTTATTTTTCCAATATGGTACTAAGAAGTCAGAAATGCTCGAATTTGAAAAGCGGGAAGCAATAGGTTAGTTTTCCTTCTCGTATTCTTTTTCTTTCTCTCCTTTAACTCTCATTTGCTGCTCTTTCCATAATAATTGTGATTTTGATCATCTCCAGGTGAAATACTAAAACTAGATCCTAATTACAAGCCTCCTCCTGGTTTTAAGCCGTTGTTGAAAGAGGCCAGCATTTCTTTGCCTGTAAGTATCGATTATGAAATTGTGAAATTCTGCTAGAAAGTACCATTTAAATTCCATTCTTAACTTGTTATATTTAAGGAAAAGATAGATTCATTGCTTAATTTATAACACTGCACTATGAGTTGCTACTAGCCGACCATAAAACATATTTATTAATTCATGGGCGTTACTCCATCTTTCTCTCTCATCCTCATTCTTGAATCTTGATTTTGTCCATATGTGTATATCTATCTCAGCATCCTCATCTCAACCACACTAATCTTGTGTTCATGTTCACCCTTTGCCGCCCAACCATGCGTTTCATACAACATTGTTGGTCTAATGGCGGTGCAGTGAAATTTGCACTTGAGTTTTAAAAGTACTTTTTTGCTACATGTAAAACCAGAAGCTCTCCGCCATTTTGGCCAACTTACTTGGATCCTGTGATTTACATCATCCTTTATTTTTCCATTATCCTAAATAATACAATCTAGATACTTAAATTGTTTTACTTGTGGTGTTATATTTTCTTCCGTTTCATTTTTTTGTTAACATTTTCCCTTCCTATATGAACTTACACTCTATATACTGTCTTAATATGACTTATGTGCAAACCATGTACTTCCTTGAATACAGAAACACTTAGATGATTGTCACTCTTACTAAAATACATAACAAGACTTTAGCTTTAGTAGTATTTTGAAAATACATATCTGGAGCTCTAGTAGGAACTTCTAGGTCCAATATTACATTTAGTTGATTTCAAACTTTTGTTGCCAAATTTGTCTCCTTTAGATCCTTCTAGATAAATCATCCTACCATCAATGTCCTATTAGCAATCTCTAATCGAAGCTTTAAGGACGACTTTTATCCTTGTGGAAGCTTGTTCTCACACCTCCAAACAACTCAAGAAACAGTCCAGACCATCCTCTTCTGGTCTTTTCTCTCTAGAGCACAACTTCTTTTTGGTTTAGTTTTTTCACTTGAGTCTTACTCATGGATGCGAAAGCTAGTAGGTAAGCAAAAGTTTTCTTGACAAAATGACGGAGCAAAAGTTTTATCGACAAAATGACGGAGAAGATGAGGCAAAATTATTAAAGTAGTGTGGTGAAGGCCTTCTGCCAAAAGGGATAGAAAATGGGAATCAATTCCTTGATTCTTGTCCCATTGATTTTCTTGAGATCTTGAAGGGGGAAAAACAATTGTGAAATGAGAGTAGAAAGAAAAGGAATGTGTTAAGTACCTAAAGAAAGTGGAGAACCACACCTTAAAAGTTAGTTGTTAAGGAGGAAGAATCACTCTCCTTAAATACAACATCAAGCATTTCATACCATTCGATGTGGGACTTTGAACACCCCAAAATACCCAAGTCTCTAACAATACACCAGCCCTAGAGAGCCGATGTATAAGGTGGCTTCACTTTGTCGACACTGACCCAGCGGTAGCCACTTGGCTACCGGCTATCAGTATTTGGTATTTACGTTATTATTCAATATTTATCTTAATCCAACCTATACGTAGTGCTTTCTGTGCCATCGATAACTTATGCACTGATACCATTGTTAAGTACCTAAGAAAATGGGAAACATACTTTAAAAGTTAGCTGTTAAGGTGGAAGAACCACTCTGCTTAAATACAACATCAAGCATCCCATACCTCTGGTTGTGGGACTTCGGGCACCCCATAATATCCAAATCTATATCAGAATGCCATTTTCTTCATGAAAGGTGAAAGGTGTGGTGATGACGCTAAGGGTGGTGTGGGTTTTGTCTCATTCCATCTATTTACTAACTCAACATGTGAATCCTATCCACATTAAATTTTTTAGAAGCATAATTAATTATTCCATAACATTATTCCCATTACTAAAAAGGGAGAATGTGTACTTTAGATTATAATTCAATATATATAGATTTTTTGCCCCTTTCAAAGTATAAGATGTATCGGAGTTTCACAAATGAGTATCGGTAAAACTCCGCATAGGTTGCAATATATTTAGAGCATTAACATAGCTCTGTTTAGAGTAAGAATGTAAAATGACACAATAGCTTGTGCTTCTGATATGTTAATGCTAGGATTTGGCATACTTTTGTTGTAATTTAATTTCTGTAATGTTCTACCATTGTCTTTTAAAATAATATATCTTTAACTCTAAACCTGATACCTGGCATGCAGTTGTATATAACTCATATCAAAGAACACAATGATTGCTCATGTGCAATGCCATTATTACAGGTCCTAGAGTATCCTGGGTACAATTTTATTGGTCTTATATATGGGCCTGAAGGTGATAATCAAAAGCAACTCGAAAAGGTAAGGTCCATCATATTGGTATCTACATCTAATGATAGGAATTTGACAAGCGGTTGTCCTGATTGTGATTACTATTAAATTCTGCTTCCTTTATTTTATTTGAAATTTATTCATCTAATTCATGCATATCAGGAAACTGGTGCCAAGATTAAATTACATGGAACCAAAGCAGACACTGGAGAGAAAGTACGTTCCTTAATAATATTAAGGTGCTTTTGTTCTGCATGAATCATTTTGAAGTACTTCTTCAATATGATTTTATCTGGAAACAACTATAATCAGTCTTGAAATTGCTTCCATTGATTAATTGTTTCATTTTTAGGGTGAAATTAAGCCAGGAACTGATATCACATGCAGTTACAAAGAGATGTATGTCAATATATCAGCTGATAGTTTTGATAAAGTGGATGCAGCAGTGTCCATCATTGAACTACTAATTTCCTCTGTAGCTGTGAGTGTTGGCATTTTATGCAATGGACATGTTTATTATTTACGGCGAGTTCAGTTATGCTGATGCTATTTCAGTTATTTAATGTAACTGTTGCTACCTTCTATTCAGGGGAATTTAGTTTCTGGTTCCACACCCTCTGTATCTGGGGATGGCACTAATGTTCTGAGTCAAACCCAAGATGGGCTACCTTCTGGTCCAGTCTCTATGGGTCTGGAAAATCAGGCTGCAGCACAAGCAATAGCTGGCACACAAATTCATGGAAATCACCTTCAATACTCCAGTCCATGGTTTTCGGCAGTTCCGTCTCATAACCCTGTAATTGCTTCTGATAATATGCCCCCACAAAATCCATCAGATCTTGCTAGAACTCCCAATTTTCAGTCACAAACAATGAATCCTTCAAACATGCCTTCAGCCTTTGGTTTTCAACCTGTACCTTTTGCTGGATTCCACCTGGCTATTCCAAATCAACAATCTTCTGTGCAAGGACTACCTCCTAGGCAGATTTTACAGCATTCACAGATGACAAGTTCCCTGGGTCACGTTGGACCCCCAAGAAATCCATCAATGATATCTGTACAAAATTGTTCCGCTCCTACAAATGTTTCAATGTCATTTCCGGTTACTTTAAGCCAATCAGCACAAGTAGGACAACTCCAGACATCAGGGTCTTCAATGCCTCAGCCTCTATCTGGTATGTCACCTTTAACGGTACCTAACCGCCCATTTATCCCTCCCAACAACACTTCTGGACAGAATGGAGTCACTATTAAAATGTCTTCAGATCTGAACAGTATGGGGCCAATGGCTCCACCCCCAAGGCCTCTATCTGTACATCCACAACCTGATGTTGCGTTTAGGCCACTACAATCAAATATGTCAATGATGCCTCGACCTGCTGCTTTTCCACCACAGCAATCAGGAACTTCCCCTGGACTGCCATCATCTTTGGGAGCAATGGTTCCCCCAGTACCTGCAACTACTCATTCATCTGCAAACCATTTATCTCGACCTCTTTCATTTCCTTCACCAGGAATGGCTCCTTCAGGTCCATTACCGCAGCAATCAGGAACGCCTAATTCTGCATCTGGAGTTTCCTCTTATCACACCCATGTAAAGCCACCAGTCTTGATGCCCTCAACTTCAGGAAATTTCACTTTTCAATCACAGCGGCCCAATGCAGATAGTCACGTGATTTCCGGACCGAACAGTCAAGCTACTGTACAGGGTGGTATATTTGGTGCGCCTGATAAAGCTTTTCAAGTCTTTCCAAGGACGCAAGTTCCCAACCAGATGGATCAAACTCAAGCTCATGCATCCGCTGTCCCCTTTGGCGGAAGATCTGGTCTGGTCCCTATTCCACCTAGACAAGCTGCATTCCCATATGCTGGTCAACCTGGTCCTAGATCTCCAGTCCCACAAATGGGTATGAGGAACTTAATTTCTCCTCAAATGCCCAATTTTCCCACTGCTGGTGGTGTACCAAGAAGCCCGCACATCCAGCAAAATTATCCTGCTCCGAGAACATGGGCAGGTATACCCATGCCCCCAAATCATAAATTTGGTAATCCCTCCATTGCTTCTGGTAAGCGGGCATATCCTGCAGACCAGATTTATGATCCTTTTTCACCTACTTCAATTGCACCTCCACGGCAGAAAGGTAATCCAGGAAAATAACACAATTTGTTAGGGCTACAGATTATATTGACAGTGAAAATTTAGGCTGTGTTTGGGTTATGTTTGAGACAGAAATACAGATACAATATATCAGAAAACTTGTTTGGTTGCGAAAGAAACAACTTTTCTGTACTTGCTAAAACTGGGGACATAAATATGTCTCGTTATTTCTATCTGAGAGTCAGTATCCGAGCACAGCCTAATTAGGGTGCAGTAGTTGGTGGACAGATCTGATGTTGATTACATTGGTTAGTGAAGGTATAATAGTCGTTATTAATTCCTGAGTAAGAAGATAGATCAAATCTTAACAGATTGTAACCAATATCATCCTTTTTACTTTATCATTTCCTTCGGATTTTTCATATCAACTACGTTGCACTAAAGCTCGATTTGATTGGCAGTAACTAAATATTTCATGTGTCGTTCTTCCTTGTTTAGCAATATGTAAAAACAAATCGAAACAGTCATCTTTTTTGGTCACATCTTAGTAACTAAATCTGTAGTTCAAAAATTGTCCTCATTTATACTTCTGGTTGCTCTTGGAAGACAGTGCACATATGTTTGGTTCCCCAACAGAATTAAAGAAGAAATTTTGGTTCCTTCCCTTTTGCTATTTAATTCATCTTATGTGATTCTTTTGTGCTGCATAATCAACCAGATCATGTACTTTATGCGTTATGGATCCTTTTTATGTCATCATAGTTTGTTTCTCAGCCATTAACAAAGACAAACTATGACATCTAGGACATAGTTATTTGTTCTTGTTTGAGCTTCAGCCCAACAGGTCAAGGACTAATACGTCGTGGTACTCAGCTCCATTAAGGGTTTGTTGCTAACCGCATAAGACGGGATTCAAACCCCCTTTGTTTAAGCGGACTAGTGAGCTAACCACTAGACCAGTCCAACTTGGTTACTAATATTTTTGTCAGCCTAAATATCTATAAGTATAAAGCATCGGATAAATTATAATTCTAACACTTAGCAGGCAAATAATAATAATATGGTTTGGTGAGAAGTGAAATTTCCAAAATTGACGATTATTTCATATTTATAGGAATATGGGGTGAGATTGGTAATTTTTATATTTTGTTGAATTATAATTATATATGAAAATCAAGGTTTCAGAATAATATATGTGAAATTTAATAAAAAAAATTATTATTAGAAAATTAAGATGAGCGACTGATTTAGCTACAAAAAAATTGGTTGCTATTAAGAACGGTAATGTTCCATCAGAGACTAATTTAGCGATGGAAAAATTGGCCGTCGAAATTGGTCAATTAAGTTTTGGTTGCTAATTAGTGACCGATTTAGCAACTGAAATATTGGTCGCTATTTAGCGACCGATTACCTCAGCAACTGATTGAACGATGGAAAACTTGGTCACCATATAACGATCTATCTTGTTAGTGACTGATTTAGTAATTGAAAATGTTTGGTATGAGTTTTGTAGCCTTAGTTGAAAATCAGTTGCCAAATCTTAGTGACCAACCTCGGTCGCTATTTTAAATTTAGGTTTTAAGGACTATCAAAATTGATTGTTAAATCGGTTACTAAATCGATCGCTATAATAATAATTTCTTGCAGTGATATTTCATGTGATAACTATCCAACTATCCATAAAAAAAATCTTCATCTCTTCATCATTTTCCCTCTCCACCATAACTTGCATCATGTATAAATAGGTTCATAAGGCTTGAGACACAATAGAGAGAAAAATAAGAAATAAGAACAACGTATACTTGTGCTATCATAAATAATATATGTGCATGTAAAAGTAAATATATTATTGAGAGTGTAATATAATATCTCAATTATAATGAGATATACATATTAGAGAATATTAATACTAAAATTTTTTATTTCTACTCCTCTTTCATTTTATTTATCTATTTATTTTACAACAAATTAATGTATTGATTTATTTAAGGATAAAATATGAGGAGATATGATATGTAGGGGAATGTTAGGTGACCAAGTGGTAACAAAAATGAGAAATCGGTTACTATTGGGTCAAATAAAAAAAAAGATTGATTATCTAACATTTATCAATTAATAACATACCGTGTGTTTAATTTTAGAGGAACAAATGTGCATGAGAGAATGTAACAATTAATTAAATAGAAGGAGCTAAATGTAATTATGACAATATTAGACCAAAGAAAAAATGAAAAGAAAGACCACCTACCATTTATTCCTTTTCCTAAATATATAATTTGTGACGCAAACACCAACTATTTGCCGTATGAAGATTGAAGAGAAAAGCTCTGACTTTGTGGGTTTTAGCAGAATTGATGCGATCTTTTAGTTAGTTGAAAAATTAATTATGAGGTTACATAAGAATAAATACCACACCAAAGGAAGAAAATGAAGGAAAGAAAAAGACTAGACAGCAGCATATAGACCCAACAACTTTCATAGTTCAGTGTAGTTTACTAATAATAGAAAGGCAGAATTAATTTTAGTTTTGCACAACAATTATAGGAATTGAAAAGAAAAAAATTTACAGAAATATGAGAACGAGATAGACACATACACTAGCCAATCATAGCAAAAACACTAGAAATGGGTAAACTTCTTTATACGTACGAATAAATTACCATTTGTACGCATAAAGATACAGATGCTGACAAATGTATCCATACAAAAATAAAACGACAATTATAACTATGGAAGATGGCTTCTGTGTGCCAAGAATACCCGGACGTTGGTTACACAATTGGTCCGTTAGGATATTCTTGACACACGGAAGCTATCTTTCGTGGATACAATTATCATTTTATTCTTATATGGATATATTTGTCAGTGTTTGTATCTTTTATGGATACAAATGGTAATTTATTCTACAAATGTAAGAGGTGGTAAACTTCTTTTTCCATTTGAAGTTTCTTTTTTCCATAGAGAATCCTTCTTGTCCATACTACATTGCTACAAGCTTTTGAAAAATTGAAAGTTCAAATGAGAAAGAAGTTAGAAATGAATACAGTTGGTAAAATTACACAAATGACCCCAGTCACATGCCACCTATTTCCCTTGCCACCATCGCTCTTTTCTTGAGCACTTGAGCTTGTTCCATTCTTAGCTCCACCTGTAAGACCATTATTAATCGCAGCTTCTTAGTTTTTTCCAACTTTCAAAACCAAAGTAGAGGGCTTCAAACACCTTAGCATCAGGAGAGTTAGGTGGCAAATGCAAAAGATCTGAAAGAATCCAAAAGCAATTTATGTGTGCAGCAAAACGGTATATGTATGTATATATTTGATGAGATAGAGAGAGAGAGAGAGAGTTACCGACGCACTGGGAAATATTAGATGGTGCATGACAAGAAATAGGAAGTTGAAGAGCGAGGGTGGCATTGATGGTAATGCCAAGGTTAGGATCGTTGCGATCTTTGATGAGGATGCAGATGCATTTCTTGCTCTGATCAAGAACCACTTTGAGGCCACTGCAGCAGTCTATGGTGGGGATCTTGGCTTGCCCACTAACATAAGGGATACAGGGAGCTAGCCCAATCAGTTTCTCTGCACATTCGTCTCTGTCTTTCGCCAAATCACACCTTGCAAAACCAACCAACACCAGTAATATGCTACAACACAATCTTAGATCACTCATCACTCGACACAGGGAATGTTATGGTAAAATCCTAGTAGCTCTCTCTGCCCACGCCTGTTTTATACTTTACTTGCCACTTTAGTTATATTTTAAAGTATATTTTAAAGAGTAGCAAGAGTTTCAAGTGTATCGGGAACATTGGTATTCCAATTGTTTTAACCGATGATCTGAATTATAAAAAATATATATAATATATATTAATTGAAATCAACGGTTAAAACAACTGGAACATCGATGTTTCTCGATACACTTGAAATTTTTCTTATAGCATATATATATATATAGGTGAATGCTATCCTACCATCTCTAAAGTAATATGTAAGTTACCTTCTCTAATGTGTCATATTTTAATTGAGTGTTTATTTTAATCTGAGTTACTTTAATATCATGAGAGTTACCTTCTTCATTCTTTCGTCGTTGTTGCGCCTCCCAAGCATCACCGTCTCATTGGTATTTCGTTTTCTCTTCCCAAATCATTCTTCTAGAAAATGTATTCCAACTCTCTCTAATTGCATTTACTCCTCCTCACTCCTTTGTCGTCGTCATTACGCCTCCAAAGCATCATATATATATTGAAAAAATTTAAAAACATTTCTCAGTTTTATTTTTGTCCCAACAATCTTATATTTGTATCAAATATATCCTGGCAACTAAATTAAAAGAAATTTAGGACTAATCTAACAATAATGTATAATAAATATGTTTAATTTGCTTATGTGAAAGACTGTTATTGTTGAGTTTTTTTTTTAAATTAGTCGTT
>NC_029788.2:3905447-3907073 GCF_000816755.2 Arachis ipaensis | reverse complement strand
TGGAAAGAGTTCAGTATCTAATTGAATTTATTTTACTTAATAAAAAATTGTCTAATTTTACGTGATTTATCCCAAGTTTGGTGGAAGAGAATTGAATGTCTTAGTAAAGAACTTTTCAATCTTTAAACTTAAGTTCAAGATGTTCAAAGTTTATTATAATATAAGTTTGGTCTAAATGTAATTATTCATACATTATTAATGATTTAATCTTATTTGTTAATGTTTGACGGATGGATTAGATTAAAAATAATGATGCATATTGATTGTGTACTACAAATATAAACCTCTTTTTTTACATAATTTTTATAATGACCTACAAACATGGTCAAAAAAGAGTTAAGTTCCTCCTAAAGGTATTGGGCTAAAAGAATGGAACCCAAAAGAACACATTGAGGAGTTGAATTTCTCTTTAGTCGGAACTATATTGGTAGAAGTTGATTGATTGGATTTAGAGTGTAAAGGTGTCATCTAGTTGAAAGAAAACCAAACTAGATGTCCCTTCACTAATGTCACATGTTAAGAGCTTTAGTTTAACGTGTGGGAATCAACTTCCTACCTTTTCAGTTGACAAGACTTGAGATTTGAGGTGACAGGAGTACCTAAAGATATTTTAGAAAGAACAGTAAACCAAATGTCAGACTAAAACCATTGGCCAAGAGATGTCCTCTTCATCATGGTTTTACAGTATAAAAAGGACCTCAAGCCACCTCTGTAAAGCACTTCACTTTTCACCTTCACCTTCACCTTCAACCAGACTCTCACTTTTCACTTTCACCTTGATCATCTTCTTATTCACAGACCTTGAACCCCTTTTCATCATTTACTTTCACCTTCACCTTCACTTTCACTTTTTCACCTTCGCCTTCATCCTCTTTTTCTGAGAATTTCTCTTCTCTGTAAACCATTCTTGTCCACTTTAAACAAAGCTCATTCATCCTCTTGTGACATTAGTGGAGGTCTCAACACTTGTTCTCCACCTCTCTTCCTCATTATTAGTTCTTGTATTGGTTTTTTATCATTAATAGAAGTGTCTTCCTCACAAGTTTACTTACCCCTAATCTCTCATATTAACTATTATTTTTCACTTAATCTATTTTCACGAAACCCACCCGAATTACATATAAAGATGATTTTTTTTTTACTTTTAAAACATGATATTTTATAATTTTAATTTTATTGATAAAATACTAAAAAATTACCATCGTGATGAATGTTTAAAAAAAAAAGAAGAATCAATCTTAAAATTTAACTTTATCATAACTAAAATTTATTATAAGAACCAATCTATCAAATAATACTATACATTTAAGTTTTTTTTGTTAACTAAATCTAATCCAATTAGTTTAACATAACAGTTATAACTAATATTACTTCAAATTTTATTATTTAACTTAGTTAGATTTAGTTCATAAAAAAAAATTGAATATATAACATTACTCTCAATCCATATACAAAAATCATACTATTAAGATCTTAATTAACATTTTCGCTCAAATTAATTCCTTCACAAGATTCTTAAATAAGAATGCGTTTGGTTCTTTTATTTTTTTTTTACAAAATTACTTTTTTATTTAAAGAAATTAGCTTTTCTTATATTTATGTGAATTTTATTAAATAGTAATACAA
>NC_029788.2:3904088-3905420 GCF_000816755.2 Arachis ipaensis | reverse complement strand
GTATTAATAATTTAATATTAATTTAATTTACGCATAAAACTTTGATCAAGTGATGCTCCAAACACTAATATACTATAAATCAAATAACATATTTTTTTTATACTCACTTAGAAGTAAATTAATAAATGATAGTGCAACTAATAATTATAACTCATTTTTTTTAGCTTTACTATAAAATTTTTCTAATTATAAAATGGAGCAAAACTATTAAATAAAACATAAAAAAAAATCTAATCTTACTTTTATTTTTGTTTGAATAATACCTTACATATCATGTAGAATAAAAATAACATGTGAACACCAAAACTTAATCATTATTTTTTCACCCATATTTTATACCAAAATAGTCATATTTTTTTATAAACACAACAAATCAATTACCAATTAATTATTATTAAATTTTCATATCTTTATTCATATTTATGAGACTGAGACATCTTTAATTTGGAAGTGTGTAATGGACAATCTACTGTATTAGTTGTTAAGGAAAAAGGAATTCTCTAAAACGAAAAATATCGAAACAAAGTTTAATGCATTGCTAAGTTTGCGAATCTTTCTGAACTTTCTGATATGTTGTTATTTTAGTTGACAACCTGACAACAATCCGTGACTACTTGAAATTATTTTATTTTCATTTTTCTCTATCCCGTGATTATTTTGCATCTACCCGTGATTAACTACTTAATTTTGATCCAAATTGGTAAGTTGGACCCACATCAAAACATAGCACTTTACGGAGCTTAAGAGCCACGAATTCGGTTTTCTCACAATAAAAATTAGAGAAAATGATAAATAGGTCATTTACCTTTTGTTCTGCGAATATTTTCGTTCTTAACTATTGAAAAATATTTTTAAGTTCTTGACCTTCACAAAACTTAGACGGATCAATCCTTCCGTCCAAATGCCTCCGTCAAGGACTGATCCGTCCAAATGCCTCCATCAGGAACGGATCCGTCCAAGTTTTGTGAAGGTCAAGGATTTAAAAATATTTTTCAATGGTCAGAGACAAAAATGTCCGCAGGACAAAAGGTCAAGAATCTATTTGTCATTTTTTCTAAAAATTTGAAAAAATATAGTAAAGGTAAACCGGATCGAATGTGAATTTTTTTAAAAAAAATAAATAATAAAGGTATTTTTGTTCAGACTTGTTTTATTCTTTTGAGTTTAAGAATGACCTGAATAAAATTATAAAAAATAGATTAGAGATATGATATTATCACCATCTATCTCTTCTGAATTTTTAATATTTCGAGTTTTTTATTCTCAACAATATATAGTATAGTAGTTGTACCTACAAAAATTCCAACACTCAAATTAATATGGGTCAGGAAT
>NC_029788.2:3862071-3903985 GCF_000816755.2 Arachis ipaensis | reverse complement strand
GTCTTTTTTATAGTTAATTTTTATTTGAGATATTTTTTTTTATGATTATCTTTTTATGAGATGCTCTCTTTTTTTATATCATGCTCTTTTTTTCTTTTTAACTCTATTTATCATCAATATTATAACTTTCTCTTTAAGAGTGAAAACAATAGTTACAGTATTACCACTAAATTCATAAAGTTAAGTGATGAGAAATTAAGTGGATTGATTAAATTATTATTGTGGTAACGTCTTAGAATCCGAAATGATGCATGATCATCAAACATTCAAACTAGTTCTTTTATACTTGAGATACTCTTGAACTCAATTCTTAAAAATAATAGGTTTAAAAAAATATACCCCAAATAATATTTAAGATTCAAATAAAAAATAGTCAAATATCAAGATTTATATACGTATAAATTCATAAAATTATATATTTTATGTTATAGAATAATAAAAAATAAGTTATTTATATCTTTAATTTTTAATATGTATTTTTTTATTTCATCAGCAAAATAATTGTATTTTTCTTTTAGGATAACCAATTGCATTTTTTTATTATTATGGATTGTATATTATCATAAACCAAAAAAATAACATAAGACAAGCCCTATGCTAAAAAAATGCAAACAATGTCTGTTGGGCCAAAAGCCCAATTACTAAAATGTGAACTTCTGATAACCTTAATCTTTTGGAAAAAAAAAAAAAACCGTAATCCTATTCGTTAAGGATAGAAATTCATGTACAGTTATTTTCATATAAAATTGACCGTCGAAAATCATTAGATGATAATTTAGTCAAATTATTTAGCGATTATAGATTATCAACTTTACATAAAGATAACTAATATGAATATTCACATTTCTTAAAACATTTTTCATTCTTCAATATGGCGCTATTTCACCATAGCAACCACGTACACACAAAAAAAAATCATCGCAACCTCAATCTTTTTCCAATTTAGTAGGAACTCTCTTCTTCAAAATCTCTCTCTCTCTCTCTCTCTCGGATGAACAAAGAAAAGGACGGAAGAAAACACACTCTAACTTAGGTTTTTGTTTATTTTAAAGTATTAAAAATTGAAATCTAAAAGGAATGAAGCTAGAGGGACGACCGGACAATGGTGGGACGGCGACGGTAAGAAAAACGTAGGTGAACAGAGTTCAGAATTTATCACTTTTTTCTTTGAGAGAAGGAAAAGAGATTGAAAGTGAGGACTGAGGAGGGTGAGAGGTATTCCAAGGGTTACCTAAAACATTGATTTAGGGCCTAAACATGAGGTCAAGACTCCTTATGAGGCAGCGTCCAACTTGTTCTTATGCCGAGGTGCCGCCGTCCGAATTCCTCGTGAGGAGGTGGGAGTAGTACCTGCAAGAGACTCCGATACTAAAGTTAGCAAGGGCTTTATGCAAATTTTTAGTAGATTAGAATGTAAATTATACCTGAGAGGTGCAGTGTATTTATAGTAGAGTTAGTAACCACCTTTGTTGAAGTAGTTCCATCTTTATTGACAAATAACCGTTCCCTTTATCTTGGGAGTTTGTTGGAATATATCTTTTAGGGAGGATAGAGATAGTGGGAGAGATTCGCGGAGGTAGTTACTTGCTTAGGCAAGTAGAGTTGGGATTCTTCGCGGTGTCCGACCTCTTTAAGGAGGGCGGGTGGGAGTTTGAGACCTCCTTTTTGGGTTGAGTCTTTTATCCTTATTGGGTCTGACTTTATTTGTTGGGCCAGTGTATGAACAGTGCCCCTATTTGAGTCTTGAGCTTTTAAGAGGTCGGGTTCAAGAAATTCGTAGCTTTTGTTTCAACGTCGAGTACTCCGCCTTTTAGAGGTCGGGTACTAGACATGTTTTTGAAAATTTGAACGTTGCCTCCTTAAATGAGGGGCAAACATTGTGCGGCAGTTTCCTTAGGATCTATGCACGTCTTTAAAGAGGGGGTGGCTGAGGATCATTTTACCCCTTCTCTCTTATAAAAACGTTTTAGCTTTTCTTCTTCTTCTTCTTGTTTTTCCAATTCTGAAAAAGCTTTCGTTGCTCCTTTTCTTCGCGAAAAAGTCTTCTCTTTCTTTTCTTGCTTTTTTATTACTCTTGGTTCCAGGATTTGTCCATCTTGAATTTTTTGAAGGTCCTACCTTGCTAATATGGAGAGGAACGTTCGTGGTTTGCTATTTGATGTGTCCCTCCTCTTTTTGAATTTTCATCAAGGTTGGTGCTTTTGTTTATTTTTTGGTAATCTTGTAAAGTTGTTTTCATGAGACTATTCTGAATGGTCCCTGAATAATGGTATTGACGCTGGTATTTTGTTGCTTTTTTGTCACCGATTCTTGGGATTTCTTTGATGGCTTTACCTAACTGTTTGTTGTTTTACTTATTGCTAATAAATCCTTTTGAACTATGTTCACTATTTGAGATTACTGTCGAGTGTTTGGCTGTCTTTCTAGAATTTTGAGGGTCAGTACAGTAGTCGTTTATAAATATTGAATGTATTTGTGTTGTCCCCAATGGTGTTGCTACTATATGATGATTTCGTCACATATAGCATAGAAAAGACACCATTTCCATGCTTTTTGTATGTAGAGTATATTTGAAATTGCGTTCTTTGGTTTCACTTGCTTTTGCCCGACTTCTTTTAGACGACGTCCGAGCTCTTTCTGTAACGATTCCTTTATTTTGTATTTTGTAGGTGTAACTTTTATGTCGCACTCTGTCATTCTCAATATGTCAACAAAAATTCTCCTTAATCTCTTAAATTGGGTAGATGCCCCGTCCTTTCCTGTGTCCCCGTAGTTGATAAAGTGTACTGCGAGATATTTCGTAGACATCATAGATTATGTGAGAATAGAGAGGATGAGAGGAATTACGAGTTGGTAGTGCCGATCTCGAGGGGAGAGTATGCTCCCCTCTTTTAGATAAGTCGGAATGCCCATGCATACGACTGCTTCTTCACCAAATTAGGCATTTCACTTCTTTTTTCCGATTTTGAGACAAATATCCTTTGGGCTTGTAATGCTACTCCTTCTCAACTTCACCCGAATTCCTAGACTTTCTTAAAAAAAATTTAGCTTCTATGTCGGAAGCTTGATGTCCGTCCTTCTGTTAAGGTCTTGTTTCATCTTTTCGTGTTGATCAAACATGAATCGTCGAAAGGATTAGCTTATATAGTTGCTTGGCCTGGTAATATACCTTAACAACCTTTTTGATGTTGTTTTTTTGCTGAATTTAAGTAGGGAGTTTATCTATATAGATTTCTTTTTCAAGTTCCGACTTCGTGTAGTCAGACTTTACTAAGTCACTTCTACTTCGTTTTTATTCTGCCTTGCCATTGAGGTCGGTTTTCACGAGTTGTTTATATAACTTCTTACATTAATTTGTACCTCGTCGCTTCATCTTGTCGACCATTTTAGGTCGGACAATGATTTTCGTGGTTTGTCGAACTTAAATTAATGCGTTTTTAATAGGAAACATTTGAAGAAAAACAGAAATTTTATTGATAAATAATAATTCCTTTACATCAACCTACTTACTAAGGGCTTTGAGTACCCTTAGCCTTTGCTTTGGTGCCTCGTTAAAACCCTTTTAAAAAAAACCCTTATTTTAGAGAAAAAAACTCTATAAGGTTGAGAAACAGAGTACACCAGGAAACAAGACTTACTTCCTAATTGTAGTATTTTTTTAGGTTACACGCATGCCAAGACCTCGAAACTCCCACCCTTGCAGGTGAGATACTTTGTTTTGTAGTAACATTTTCCTAAGACTTCAACAACCTTGTAGGATTCTTTCCAATTTGCTGCTAACTTTCCTTCGCTCAGCTTTTGAACTCCGATATCATTTCGGAACGTGCAAAACATATAAAATAACATGTTTTAGTACTTTTTTTAAGTGCTCTCAAGAATTTTATTTTTATTTTAAAAAGAGTACTAAAATATGTTATTTTATATGTTATTTTTAATTTAATAAATAAATATTAATTTTGAAGAAGTATTCTAACTTTTAATTTTTTGCATGAAATAAAATAATTTTTTAATTTTTAAATTATTAATTATGTAGAAGAGTATTGTATTTGAAATTTGAGTAAATAAATTAAATACCAATAAAAATATTTTATTCCATGCAAAACAATTTAAAAAAATGACTTAAAAGATTTTAGAAGCACTATAAAAAGCTTAAAATACACGTTATGAGTAGTAAATCGAAACTTATTTATTCGATTTACCAGGCTCACTAGATCGAAACCATTTGTTTCGATTTACTATGTGCGAATTTGAAATCTTCAATCAATTTGATTTATTATGGAGGAGGCTAAATCGAGTATTGTTGATTCGATTTAGTAGTTGATTTGGAATTTGAGTAATTCGAATCATGTAGATTCGATTTACTACTAGAGTCCCTAATTCGAATTCCATAAATTCGATTTACATCGATTCAGACATCTACATATCAATTTTGTATTTGGGGATTCAAATAATTTTGGGATTGGTTTGATTTATCAACATAAATTACTCAATAATTAATTAATAATCTGATTTTTAATTTTAATTTTACTTTTCTTCTTTAATCCATTGTTTATATTATTCACAATTAACATTGTTTCCCCATATTTTTTTACTATTAATTGTTTTATAAAATATTTGGGACCATGACTCCCATTATCCCAATAAAGCTAGGCCCTTGTGTAGAAGTCATCGGTTCGAGCTCGACTATCTCTAAATTTAACCTAATGTTAGGTTTTCTATTTTGATGTCTTAATTAAATAAGAATTAAGAATAAAAAAAATCCCATAGAATTGACAAGAATAAAAACAACATTTTCTAAAAATAGATAAACTAGTTATCTATTTTAATTTTAATAATACTAACATTATTTGGGTCTATAAAAATAGATATAGAGATCTATCTTTAAAATGTAATAAATAGTTTAGATTTATTAAATAAAATAGAGAATAAAATTATACATCAAAGCAAAATATTTATCTAAATCTATCCAAGTTGTTATAATAACTTTTTAAATCACGCACTCCTTCTTCTTCTTCTTCTCCTTCTCCTTCTTTTCCTCCTCGTATTTCTTCTTCTTTTTTCAAATTTGCACGAGTTCTTCTTCTTCCATTCTTCTTTTTCTCTTTCTTCTTCTCCTCATTTTTCTTCTTCTTCTTCCAAATTTGTATACGCAAGTTTTTCTCCTTTTCTTCTTCTTCTCCTCCTTCTTCTTCTTCATCATCACTAACCATTTTGCAAATGTCTTTATTAATTCTGATTTTCTCTGCTGCCATAATTTCTTAATTTATTTCGCTTCATTTTTTAATTTATTTCGGTTCATTTGTGTGTTAATTATCGGTTCATTTGTGTATTAATTTCGGTTCATTTGATGCTGCTAATAAGTATTAACCAAATTTTTTATTCACAACAACCGAAATTAACACACAAATAATCTGAAATTAATTCATAAATAAATCGAAATAAACTAAAAAATAAACTGAAATTATTTAATTATGGCACCAAAAAAAATCAGGAGCAATAAACATGTTAGCAAAATCTTGGTATTGTTTGTAACGACGATAACTAAAGAGGAGAAGAAGAAGAGGAGGAGGAGAATCTGCGTGTGCGAAGAAGAAGAAGAACGTATGGGTGACTTTGAAACAAGAAGAAGAAAAAACGCGTGTAATGACGCTCTTATAATGAGAGTGATTTTTGTTGGTGTTGGACCTACTTAAATAAATTTGGATGAAAAAATACTTGGATGTGTAGCAATCCTGTAAAATAGAGAACCAGGTAATTTTTTAACTACTTAATATGATTGCAATAATTATCAATTTTTTAAAATATCTATTAAATGAGGAATATTATAAGCCTAACAGAATTTATTATTCTTGACCATCAATTAATTATCAATATTTAAAAGTATAAACAAAAAATATATTATTAAATTTTTAAACTAACAAAATTAAATTAATAATTAAAAATTCTAACAAAAATAATAAATTTTGTGGTGGACTAGAGCTAGGCTAGAAGTGAGTCAAGCCAGCTCATGAGTCAGCTCGAGCTCGACTCATTAATAGCTCGATAAGCTGAACTCATGAGCTGGTGAGTCAAGCTTGAGCTTAGATTTGAACTCATAAATTAAATGAGCCGAACTTGAGTTTGGATAAGCCAACCTCATTAGTTCGTGAGCTGACTCGATTATATATATAATATTAAAAGTATAGATTAAATGTATAGAGGATATGCGTATTAATAATTTAATATATATATATATTTTTTTAAATATTTTTTAATATATATAAGTTATAATTTATTGATATAAAATTATAGATTATGTTCCTATTATTTAAGCCAGCTCGAGCTTGAGCTTACGAATTAAGTTCAATTATTAATAAGTCGAGTCGTGTCAAACTTAATTTTCGTGAGTCCAGCCCTAACTAGAGCTTTTCTCTAAATAAATTACTAGCAAATTTTATTACAAAAGAATTTCGAAACCAACTTCCCCAATTTACCACGGTTTAACACTTTTAACCCCATTTCAGAAAGTAAAATGCAAGGGCTCCCCCATTTCACCTCCGCCATTTCAGTACCAGCTCCCCCTCTCCGTTGCTGCCGCGCCGCCGTCGCTCTTTCATAGCCGCCGTTGTTGCCGCTGCGCTAGTCTTCCCCTTCAATTGACGGTAACCCTCATCCTTTCTTTTCTCTTATTTAACCTTCTCCAATGAAATCTAATTCCAGTTCTGATTTTGTTGCAGATTTCTAACTTCTTGTTAATGGATGAAATTTTTTGGTAGTCATCAAGCTAGGTATTTAAGCCCAAAATCGCATATCTCTTACTTCTTGTTGCCTCTGCTTGATAATTTTGTTGGTTGGTCTAGTCGGTATAATATATATGCATCATCAGTCTCAATTTTCATATCATTTGTTACGTTCTTTATACTAGTTTGTGCTTCATTCTTTCTGATCTGTGTATAGATCCGAATGATAATGATTAAGATAGGGAAAACATATTCAGTAGGATCTTTCTTTTTTATTCATGGATGAGAATAAAGCTAGCTACAACAAAAAGGCTTGCTTTGATTTCAATCTAGTTCGTAGTCCCTTTCCCTTCTCTGGTTCTCTTGTTCTTGTTTGAATTATGTTATATGGTTAACAAGATTTTAACCTTTATTTGATAACATCCCCTAAAGCAAGGGATACTGATACATATAGTTTGGATTTTGTTTGTATTGGGCATCATCACAGTTCATGACATCAAAACAAAACACAACAAGGAGCAACACTGCTACATAGAGAAAGAGAAGAAAGAGAAGAGGAAGGAGAAGGAGAAGAAAGAGGAGAAGAGTCATTCACTTCTTTTGAGATCTTTTGATTTCAAGGCCACAGCTTTGAGCCAGGTTTCTCTCTTTGTTTTATCTTTTTTCTCATTTTTTTAATTATTGCAATGTAGGTGTTTGATCATTTGCCTCAACTAGCTTATATAGCATTTTTAGCTATGTGCTGATTTGGAGGTCTCTCTCTTATGGTTCTGTTATGAATTTTTTCCACATATAAAAGTAATAATATTTGAATCTATACTAGCTTGCTATTACTATTGTTACTACTTTATTCAATTCAATTTTAATGAATCTGTTGGAATTTGTTGGTGACACTCACTATTACTACTTCTGGTTCTGTCCTACTATTACTACTTTATTCAATTCAATTTTTACTGCAACTTTTTACTTTCCTTGTTATACTTACTTATACCTACTTAACCATTCTATTTTACATCAAATAGTTATTTCACTAGGTCTTATAACTAAGTGGTGTGGGTTTAATCTCCCACTCTTGTAGAACAACATTTTAAGCCTAGCTGTTATGACCCTTCACTAGGAAAATATTAAGAGTAAAGCATTGACCATATAGTGGAAGTTCACAAAGTTGAGTATGATAACTATTAGATGGAAAAAGGTCAACTGTCAAACGAAAACTGATCAATACAAGTAAGTAACAGTTCTATGATATGATTATATAATTGACAAAAATTAGTAAATGATTGAAAATAATAAAAAAATTTATTGTTAAATACTATTATAAATTGTATATAGTTCAACATAAAACTAAAAAAAATATTATAAATTCTCAACAATCCTTTTTAAAAAGCAGCAGATTAATATTTTAAATTTGATCTCTTTATTTCTGTCAACCTTGAATGAAGATTCAGAATAATTTTTTGCTGAAAAAGATTATTTGTGAATATGCTATTTTGCCTATTCTATTTTTCCTTTTCTTTTTTGGTATTTTATTATGTCCCTCCTACAACATGTTAAATTTAACAAATTGATGTGACACTAACGCCATGCCTTTGGCCTATATTTTTGTCAATGATCTTACACATAATGCCAACTTTGTTTTGGAATCAAAGTCCATTTCTTTCCGCAATTTTTGTTAATATATAGTAGGCATTGTTCAATTTTGAAATCATCTGAAATTGTGGTCTTATTTCAAGTCTCAATTTAACAGAGATCCCATATTTGATATGTTCAAAAGCGATATTAAATCTTTTTTTCAGATCAGAGGTCATTTCAGACATTCTACAATTTGAAAAAAAAAAATATAATTTAGAACAAATTATAAGTAGAATAAAGTAGAATAATTAAAAAGATTATAGCAATATAAAATAAATGCAAAGAGAGATAAAGATCACCAAGTCTAATATCAACCCTTCTGATTCATTTGAACTCAGATTTTCTGATACATTTGAACCAAGTTCAATAAAAACTGGCTGATTGAACTGATATCTAATATAAAGTAGTACATCTGACAAAATCACAGCAAATCAAGTTTTAAAAGTATTCATATATTAATTAATGGTGGAACAAAAGCTTTAAATTTGTAACGAAACTTAAGCCTTCAATAATTGTCTCAACTACATAGGATCAAGAATATTATTTTGTTGAATGAAAAATACACACATATATACTAAGGAAGCATTATTGTCCTAAAGCATGAGAATGAGATTCTGCTTGAAGGTGATTATATAAAGGGAATAGACGGAAGATTTATTGAGTTAGATAGAATTTTGTGTTAAATATTTCAGTGTCTCATTAATGCATAAAAGATTAACAACTTCCTCTGTAAAGTATGATAAAACTTAAAAGTCCCAGCATGTTAAGCATTCTTATTACTGTAGTTTCTTTTTTTATTATAGAGAGCAAAACATTAAATGCTCAACCAAAATTAAATGATTACATTATTTTATGAATCAGCTAATAACAAATGAAGTACTTTTTCCATGAAATCAAACTATCTAATTATACTATTTATTACTTCTGGTTAGAATTATTGGAATAGAAAAGGTAAAAGAGATTGAGAGTGGACAAATAAATTCAAAATAGTATGTATTTATATGGCTGTATAAGTTGCTGTTTTCTTTTTCTTTACACATTATTGGATAAAAGGTATTATTTTTAATTTATCACAATAAAAATATTGAGAAAAAGCTTGATATTGTTTTCTTATTAAAGCATGACGCAATAAATTGAATTACATTGTATTATGATTTTTTCTTATTGAACATAGCTATATGAATACTCAAGTTTGACACCTAGTAAGGTACCTGTTTTTTTATTTTAGTTAGAAACTTTTTAGCCCCAACTTTAATTCTTCAAGAGGGAAAAGAAAAGAAAAAAATAAAATAAAATAAAAGGTAGATATCTAATGTTATACCTAGGCTTGGTGTTCAAATATAAGTGTTCAAGGTAGATATATATTGTTGTCTTCTTATTGATGGTAACAATTTTATTCGATAAAAAAAAAAAAACTATCGAAAATTAGATCAAATGAACAGGAAATAAGAAATTGGAGAAAGCAAATTAATTATGCAAGTAATGTGAAGATGCCCTATGAAATGAAAAGCTTTGTCCAATAAAGGGATAACGAATAATAGGGATAGGAACATCATCTAAGAATAAAAATTGATGATATATGCGAAAACTAAATGGCAGACTTTGACATTTCAGATAAATGGCGAACATTTAAAAGGATCAGATAAAGGTTCTTTTCTTTTTGTGTGAATGTGTTTTCCTGGGAATTTTATTGTGTGTGAACTGTTAAAAGGATCAGAAGGATTATTTATTCGAATCAAATGTGCCCTACTCATAGCCCTTTTGTTTTCCCCTCAATTTTCATATCCCATATCCATATAACATAGCTTCAATGTAAATCTATGTTTATTCATCAAAGTTGTAATCTTTTGGATTGAAGATGAATTGGACAAAGTACGGTAGGAGCTGCTTCTCTAAGATAACCGATCCCCATGTCTATGGGCTTTTGGGTCTTCAACAAAATGTTGCTAGGAACTACAACAATAACATTCCCATCATTGTGTGTCGGCTATTTGGAAGCGGCGTTGGCCGTGGAAATGAAGCTGATCATCAGTTGAGTAGGGAATTCCTTGTGAAGCTTTGGGCTGCTGATAGGAAAATGGGGAAGCACCCCATAGAGAAACAACGGATGAGACTGCTTGATGGTGATCGCAGAGGGTTTTTCAATTCCTCTGTTGCTGAAGACAGCGGAGTCAAAAGGAGAGGTAAAAAGCTCTTGAAGCAACCTCCAATTAGTCAATCTGTTTCTGAGGTTTTGAAAGCAGAATCTCCCGAAGAGGTGAGTCTTCTAATCAGACAAGTTAATTTTCCATTAGTTCGTTTGTGTTTTGGCTGCCATATAATTGAAATTTAACTTAAGTTTGCTAATTGCTATTTGGGGTATGAAAAATATAGCGAAGGTATGTTTGGTGTAGTAGCTTATCTTCATGTAAAACAAGCATATGGGTACTTTAGGGTGTAACTAGTTTTAAACCTATACCTTGATGATGTCTCAAGTCATGTAGATTATCAGTGGTTCTGTGTCAAATTTAAGACTAAAATAATGAAACGTTCTCTATTTGTCCTCTAATATTAGGCCAAGTTAGCACCTTTGGTTGCGAGGTCCAACTTGCTAATTACCAGAGATATTGAGTGGGCAAATCTTGTATTTGGCTTTGAGCAGGTGATCCTCTTATTCTTCAATGGTTGTTTTTGTCTTGATAGAGATATTTTAATGATCTGTTTTGTTTTGTTCATCTCGTTAGGGGCAGTACATACTTTGCATTGAGTTTCTGGGGCATAATTCTTACAGTTTCCAACAAATTATTTGTCTATTTATTTATTTATTTATTTATTTGTTTCCTACTATTTTATCTTTGACTGTTTGAGTTCTTTTATTTTGTTTTTGAAGGAAAATCGTTACGCCATTGTAGATCCGTGCTACCCTAAATCGGTTAGTTATAATTTTCATCACCTTTTTCATCATGACAGTTATAGTTTATGCTCGTATTTTCTTTACATTCCTACTAACAATGATGGTTGAACTTGTTTTCTATGGTTGCTACGATATAGCCTGTAGGTTTCATTCGTGAACAGAGCAATGTGCTTGCCAGGCAGGTATCCAAATAATCAATTTAAATCTCAATTCTTGTACTTGTTTATTTTAGACAATGCTATTTTTCATGTATAATCCATATGGTAAGAAATTAATGAGTAAATGGTCTGTTTTGCCTTTGTCGTGTATATACTGTAATATTAATAACTTCGAAATGGCTGTGTATTCTATTTAGATGAATGCTTTGGCTGTATTATTCATTTCTGTATCAGTCTAGACATCTACACTTCTAATTTTCTAAGAAAAGGAAGTAAATTATTACTTAAAATGTAGCGGGCAGATATCACAATGGAAAGAAACATGGTATTAGGCCTATAAAAGATTGATGACTAATCTAATGATTCAGAAAACACAACTAAAGTTGTCTGATAGGTTCCCAAGGTAATGGGTATTCGTGAATTTGCATAAATGGCATTTATCAAATTTACGCACTCACTCTAGATCTCTCATTCGGTGTTTATCTCCCAATCTAAATCAACAGGTAACAAGCCTCAGTATTAGCCACCATTGCATGTTCATAAGGAAGGATAGACCTAACTTAACTTCTATTAAAACATAATGCATAGTTGTAGAAATAGTGCAATTTAAAGATTTGTATCTACTGATTCAATGTTATTTTACAATGCTAATTCTAAATATTGGAGAGACAATCACACAAATGGTTGGAATCTTAGCACGAATTGCTGGCATCATGTTAAAAATCGTGAATCAGCAGAATTGCAATGTTATGATGATTTAGGAATTAGGATGCTAATATTGGTTGGGTTATGTGGGTAGAAAAGTTAGTCTTCTATGAACAATGAATCATTGAATCTAATTTATGGTATAATTTCTTAATTTGGAAACCACATTTGATTTGGTTGTCTTTTGCGCTATTCATGTTTTCAATATGAATTTTGTTTACATACTTGTTTATTTGATTCCGTTTGATCTTTTCTTACTGTAGTTTCTTCGTCTACGGCGGCCTTTCATTGCATACATAACTGATGGTTTGGGGAACGAGCTTTTCAGGGTGAGGAAAACACATCACTTTCCAGTTTGGTTGTTCACAATGCACATAAGAAGTTAATTTTAAGACACACTAGTATATTAGTAGAACACCTGTCTCAATTAGTTTATCGTTTACCCTGAGTTGAGTTTATGTTCTTCTACGGTTAGGTTCGCAGACCATTTTGGTGGATAACGAGCTCAATTTATGCAGAAATTGATGGTAAGGTATGGCATTTACGCTGAAGTTCTACCTTGTTACACTGTTAAATTCCTCAGCAACTCGGTTGTTAATTGTGTTGATATCTATTCAGGAAGTTGGAGTAGTTCACCAGAGATGGCATCTTTGGAGGAGAATCTATGATTTGTACCTAGGGTAATATCAAGATGCAATGTGTTGATTTATAGTATTTGTAACTGCCAAAATCATAACATGCTTTGCTCTATTTAGTTGTCTTTTAGATCCAAATGTTCTGTTTGAGAAAATTTAAGCTGGGTTAAGCCTATACGTAAATTGTTGTTCACTTTTCTATAAGTTTGTCTTAACCGAAAAAAGTGGTATGTTAATTTAGCTGTCTATGGAACTATGGAAGTAATGCTTGCTGCATTATTTAAATTTATGCAGTTTCATGTTTTGTATCCTTAGCAACTTGCATTATATATTGGATTCATTGCTTTCTAACTCACCTTAAGTTTAACTATTTGACAAATCTGTTCTGCAAAATGCAACTTTGGTACAATAATGCTTTCAGGAATAAACAATTTGCTGTGGTTGAGAATCCTGGCCTTTGGAATTGGACTTTCACCTTGAAAGATATTAACGGTGAGGTTCTAGCTCAGATAGATCGTGATTGGAGAGGTTTTGGCTTTGAGGTAGGTTTATGACATTTATTATTTTTATTTTCACTTTTGTGTAATGGCTTTTGGAACGTTTTGTCAAACATGCTTGTTGATTATCAGTTATTTTTAAACATTATTAAAAAAGAGATTGCAAATTTTTGAATAAGTTTTATTTTGGAAAAAATTAATGATAATTTTTGGTCCATCATCTTGAGTTTGAACCCTGATATTGTAATGGAGAAAACTCTTCTCCCCATAACTTTTTCTTGCCAAGAAAAGAAAATTTAGGGCTTTCATATATGAGAACCATAACTGCTAGTGACTTGTGGAAAGAGCCAGTATGACAAAAATGGATCTATATCAGTAGAAATCAGAATGAGAAAAATATTTAACTCGCTGAATTAACTAGCACTATAGGATAAAAGAAGGGAATAAGAAAAAAAAGGCGCTAATAAAGGGATCACAGTTCATGCAGTAGTTTAAGTATTTTAGCAGCCGTATTTTACTTTTGTTTTATATTTCCATTTTTTCCCCATTGAAGCCACCTTAGATGGTTATGCTGTTACTATCCAAGGGCTAGGATTTGATTCGATAGGGGGTTTCTATACTATATTATAAATGGATTAATAACCGTAATTAATTAGTTCAGATTTTTCTTAAAACTGAAGCCTTTCAGGACCAGATCTCCTTTGGCCTTTGTTTTTCTTCCTATTTCGTAAGTGCTACGTATTTAAATTTGGTTCTCCCATCATCTATCAGCTTGTCTTGTATTCTAAAGTCACCTAACTGAATTGGACTGAGAATTTCATGTTCAAATTTTCAGACTTTCTATCTTGTATAATGCATTTTAACTGAGAGGTGACATATCATTTATATATTTGCTTTATGTGAAGCTTTTGACTGATGCTGGTCAATATGTTATTCGGTTTGGGATCTCAGATCCAGACTTGAAGATTGGCCGTGCTTCCAAGGTAGTGTCCCTTGTTTTCGACGAATACTTTTCTGTGCTTTTCTAATTACTGATAAATATGATATTCCTTCGCAGATGGAGGAACTAGAAGTTATTCGCCCACTGACCCTGGCGGAGAGAGCTGTAGCAGTAGCTCTTGCCATATCACTAGATAATGACTTTTTCTCAAGACATGGAGGCTGGTAATAAGCTATTTTGAATTTTTCTATCTTTTGCTTCTGAAAGCGTTGGAATAAGTACTGAATTTGGTTTTCATTTGTGATGTTAGGGGATTACCGTTCTTTGTTGCAACCGAATAAACTCGATTTGGCAATGTTACTTGATGATTGCATAATTCCTGAAGCCATTCTCTACCATGTATGTGTGTGTGTGTTGTTAAAAAAATGGTGTTACAAGCTAACGCTGTTCTTGGCTCAATAGAGATACTCACGACAATTGGTATGAAATCCATTTATCCATGTAAGAAAATCAGACTACAACTCTTGTACTTAAATCTGATGATTCCTTAGCTGAATGGCAAGGTCAGTGATGTGCCAACTATTGCAATGTGATGATAAGGCAGAAAGTGATTGATTGAGATATCATATTCTTACATACAGGATGTCACAAAACCTTGATTTATGGAATTGTGCAGTGTGGAACTTTTTATACTGTGTAGTTATTTGAATTTGGTGCAATTGTTAAATTTAAAAATGTCAGCCAAATGAATAATAGTAAGTACGTTAACAATAAGAAATAACTAACAAATGGCTAATGATTTATATGAACAATAATAGTTGTTTAGACACAGACCGAACAAATTAGGTCTGATATGCACCTGATTCAACAGCAGATTGCAGAATTCCGATTTGGGTCCAACCAGTTTGTGGAGCGTGAAGAAAATTTTTTGTGGGCCAAAAAATTTTATAATAAAAATTACATGATGATATTTATATTAAGACAATATATATATTATGAGAATGACATTTTTATATGAGAATATGAATATATTTATAGCCAATTAATTGATTTAAATAGTTGAGATTAGAGTTTTTTATTTAAATAAGTTAAAAAAAATAATTCTCAAAAAACCATGATCTAAAAGCAAACTCAAAATGTGCATGATTCATTTAACTTAAAAGGCCTGCTAAATGAGTTTTTGTTTTTTTGTTTTTTGTTTTTTCATGGTATCCCCCAATTATTCAGTAGGTTAAGGACTAATCCATCGCTAATTGAAACTCTATTTAAGAATTTATCGCTATTTGTTTCATTTAATTAACACCAATTTTTTTACGAAAAATGGACCAACTATCATTTAGGGTCCTGCACGAACCAAATGAGCCACATGCCCAGGACTTGAGAGATGCAAATCTTAACTCTCTCTAGTTTACCACAAAGCTAAAGATAATGTTGCTAAACTAAATGCTAAGGGAGAATGTATCTTAAGAGAATGTAAAAATGTATTTATAACTATTGAATTAATTTAAATGATTGAAATTAAATATGACAAATAAATCGGTATATAAGTAATGTATTTAATAGCTATTGTATTTATAATCATTATCTTTAATTTTCATTAAAATATATCTAATAATAAATTAAAATAATTAAATTTCACATAATTATAAAAATATAAAATAATTTAAAAAAAATCATATATAAAAATATTTTAAAAAAATGTGAAGATATAAGGGAGAGAGTTGGAGTAGCACCCATTGTGGAAAAGATGGTTGAATCGCGTCTCAGGTGGTTTGGACATGTGAGAAGAAGACCGATAGAACATCCAATCAGGAGGGTGGATGAGATGGAAGATGGACAAAGGGCAAAAGGCAGAGGAAGACCTAAGAAGACCATCCATGAGGTGGTCAAACGAGACCTACATGTAAACGGTCTCTCTGTAGACATGATACATGACAGAGCACAATGGCGTCGTTTGATTCATGTAGCCGACCCCACTTAGTGGGACAAGGCTTTGTTGTTGTTGTTGTTGTTTGGAACCATAGTTAAAAATATTTGTTGTTTTATTTTCTAATTCGAAAAATAGGTATTTAATAATCTCATTTTATTAAGAGAATAAAAAATGAAATATTTTAAATTATACAATAATTTATACTGTATTGTTATATTAGTAAAAAATTATATAATGATTGAAATTTAAAAACTATTACTGTTTTATAATTTTTTAATCTAATACAAAAATATTTTTTTAATCTAATACAAAAATTTAAGAAACTATTTTTTTTGGCAAATTTTTGGGTGTAGATAGTGGGGACAAATATACATATATAGATTTATTCTAGAAGTATGTGTTATATTTATATGACAAGTGTTCCATGAAGAAACAAGATCTGTGACTGCTGATGCAATATCCATGCTACTCCTCAGCTTTATTCTTTTGGAAAGTGTTGTGATTAAGGCAAGGTGTTTAGTTTAATTAAATCATGATCAATACTATAGTAGTATGGGCCCCCAATCTGGTTGATGGGGTTAATTTGTTAACTGACCTTGTAAATCAACAAGAAAAATTAATACCATGCTGACAAAAAAAAAAGAGGGTGGGCTTAGCCAGAAAACCATCAGTTTTATTGAAATATTTTTTGGAGTAGACAACTTTAATTGAATTGGATAGAAAAAAAAAATTTAAGATTATTGGTTTAGTACTTAGACTTTAGGGTATAATTAAGTATAGTTAGGGTTATTTATCACAGACGGTAAGATATACCTATTACATTCGACAATAGTATTAGTGAATGTTAATTTTTGAGTAAGTATTGTTTACTACTCATACATAAATTAACCTTAGGTGGAACGATTTATTAATTGTGTAAGTTAAATTTTTTGGTTGAAATAGTGTTTTATTCATATTTTTCACAAAAAAGTTTGTTTTCATTTGCGTGGCATTTTAGGGTTTTTGTTAAAAGTAATTTGAATTAAAAAATTTATTAAAAAGATTTAGTTTGCATTTCTAGCACTTTTTTCTTTTTCTTACTATTCAAGTTATATTTCATTAATATTTCATAAAGTTCGATGGCACTGATCGACCATGTTGAAATTGAACTTAGATTGAGATTTTAAATCAAGAACTTACAAGCTTGAAAATTGTACTATGATGTATTCAAACAACCACTAAATTATAAGGAGTGTTAGGAGGCAGTAATAATGGTGTAAAATTTTATTTAATGATGTGAAATTATTTATTTTTATTTTACTAGTTACATACTAGACAAAATTTAATAAAGTTATTAGTCCTAGACTTTTCCTCTTATCATTGAGCTAATATAGCCGCTCACTAATTTGGGAGGCTTTTGCTTCTAATATAGCCACTTAATATGTTTATTTCCAAATTGTACCCACTTCCTGTTCACTTTTTCACACTGCTGTTATCTTGTTAATGAGATCAAGTTGGTTGATCAGATCAAGTCATGGCTAGCTTTTGCTACGCAAAAAATTGTTGAAATAAATGTTTTGGCTCATACATTGGCTGGTCACAAGAACGAGATAATCTCCATTCCATTCAAGATTTTTCAAAGTTTGACTAAATTTTTCAATATTTAACTATACAAAATTTAGTATGTTAATAAATTCTGACAAAATTCTACTAATCAATTAATATTCCTTTGATTATGTTCGGTGTTCATTGTGTTTAATTTGATATCTTGTAAAAGAAAAAGTATAAGTAGACAATAATTTTTGTAAATAATGTAAATAATGAACTCAATAAAATAAAAATATATTACACTTCTAAATTATTTATCTAAATTTTAATATTAGAACAACCATTTATATACCTAATAAATTAAACATTTATTATTCATGTTGTTTAAAAAAGTGATTAGTTACTTAGTATTAGCCGTTATAAAAATATTATGCTTGTACTTATTGCTTCTATTGTTTGTCTCTCAGATTGCTATATTGAATGGTTGTGAGTTGTGACCATCATAGAGCCTCAGCCACTAACGTCAGCACTAGATCAGATGTTCAACAAATGAAGTTTAACCTTCCCGTCCTCTCTAAATATTATCATCTCATTTAGATTTTGAAGATTCACTTTTTTTTGGTGACTTGAAGATTCACTTTAGTCTTATTCAAAAATTTTATTATTTTTTTCAAAATGTTTTTTTTTCACATTTGCAAATACGCACCAAGCAATATTAATTATTCGGTTAGGTTAGAAATTACATATTATGAGTAACATAATAAATAGTACTAGTAGTGGTATGAACAAAGAAAAAAAATATCACAATATTTCAAGCTTTTTTTTTAGATTACGGGACTCAAATCTTTGTATTCCTCTAAAATCAAGACTACGACAAGTTTAATTTGTGTGGAGTTGTTAATATGATTAGAATACCAATAATATAATTATGATTAGTAGTGTGTTGCACTTATTGAAGGTTGTGGTAGGTTTAGAGAAGGGGGGTTGAATCTATGCCTTTCTTTTAAGTTGCTGTTATTACCCTTTAAAACAAACTTTGAATTTTGATTCTGTTTGAACTCAGCAGTGGAAATTTATGAGACAATTTATTTTTGTCTCATGAATATCAGAAAACAGAACACAACAGAGAAGAGAAAAACTAACACCAGCATGTATCCTGGTTCGGTTGCCTTGTGCTATGCAACCTACGTCCAGTCTCCTCCACAACTATGGAAGAATTTCACTATAGTTAACATTATTACATACACCAATTTCACAGGATTGACCCAATCCTTTCACACTCAAGTTCTAACCTAACTTGACATTGGCTATGCTAATACCTAACTATTCACTCTTAGTGCTAACCTAACTAAAAAAGGGATACCTCACAGGTACAAGATACAAGACATAGATATACCTAAAGAAATCTGAAATTAACTCTAGGCTTTTTCTCTCAAGTGTATCACTCAGCCTTTTTCCACTCATGGCTTTTTCTTAAGCTTTCTCACAATGCCTTTTCTCTCAAGAAATTACAGAAAGATAAACTTAGAAAAGTACATTACAATCAGTAAAACATGAAGGAGATTGACTTCATCAGCAGCCTCTTTACTATGTGCAAAACCAGATTTGCAAACCTCAGCTTGAGTTCTTCAGTATTGGCCGAATGCTTCTTTGAAAGAAAGCATTATCCAAGTAGAGGAACTTCTTTTCAGAACACAACTCTCAAACTCTGGTTTTCTCTCCTTGGTTTTTGAATGAACAGCAAACCTCTTTTATCTCCTTGCATGTTGCTGGGTTCTTCTTCCAAGGTCAACACCTTGAGCCTTGAGCTTCTCCAACCCACATATTCACTTTTTCACTTTAATCCTTAGAGTAGAAACTTTGCTTCTGACTTCTTCATCTTGACCGAAAGCCATAAAGCAGTAACCATAGAAATCTTCCCATGGTCAACTTGATCTTAGCCATTGAAAAACTACTTAGTCTCCAAGACATGTTTGAGACCGTGGATTTACAGTAGAGAAGAACAGAAATACTCTTTTTCATATAACCCAAAATGGAGATACAGAGAATTGAAGATGAAGAGAAGAAAGTGTGTTGCATGTATGAGGAAATGAGTTACCTTTAACCTAAGCTTAATTTGGTTTGAAATGGTTGATTAGACTTCTGAGTTTCAAGCTTGGACTTTCTCTTTCTTGCTTCTTTGATGATCACCTTAGGGAAGAAGCTTTCTCTTTCTCTTTCTCACTTTTCTGAGTTTTGTGATTTGACATGGTCAGAGAAAAAGGAATGTTGCTTTGGTAAAAGCAAGTGAGAGGGAATGAAGACTTCAATCTTGTATGAGAAGCTTGGATCAACTTGAATTGATGGACACGGGCTTGGATCGGATCACTTCTTTTTGCCCGTTTTGATTTTTCAGCCTTGTTTCCTCATGGGCTTTGTTTATTTATTAACCCACCAGCCTTGCTATATTATTTTCATACCAATTTGGGCTACTGAACTAAGTTTTGGCCTGCAACATATAATAAATAATTAGCAACATATAATTATTAATACTTAACACTAATTATTTATTTTGTCCAAAAAATGTTTGTCATCACTAATTAATTTAGTTAATTTCTTAACTCAACACTTACTGATACAAGCACCAATATTCTATGAATAATCTCTGCTTGTTCCAGTTTGGCTTCTGCAAATAAAATCAGATCGTCGACAAAGTATACGTGCGAGAATTCTAGACCTTGTCTATTCAGACGAATTGGTTTTTAGACCCATGAACTACTGCAGCCGAAATAAGTTGGGACAATCGTTCCATACCAAGAACGAAGGTGTAGGGAGAAAGGGGATTGCCTTGCCGAATTTCTCTAGAAGGGGTGAATACTGAATTCATCTAAGACTTCTCCATTCCAAAGAATCCTCGTTCTAGCCGTTGAGATGCACTTGCAAACCAAGTCAATAAAGTGGCAAAAATGTCCAATGTCAATAAGATTATCTTTGATGAAGTTCCACTTGAGTATATCATAAACTTTTTCTAAGACACAGTTTGGATAAACAGTATAATTAAGCTCCTTTAAAAAAAGAGCTTAAACAATAAATACTTATATTAAAAAGTAGTTTATAAATAAGTTATTTTATATTTGGTTTTTTAGTCCTAAAAATACTTATTTTAAAAGAAGAATGATAAAAAAAACTTTTTATTATAAGTAATTTTTTTTAACTTCTCCATAAGTACTTAAATAGCTTTTTAAAAAGTTACAACTTAGTTTTGAAAATTATACCAAACATTAATGCTATAACTTTTGATAAGTTAAAAGTTAAAAAGAATTACTTATGAACCTATCCAAATTGACCATAAATCAATTTTAATAGCTATTCACCCTTTGGGTCCCTTCTTATTCCTCATGGAATGAATCACCTCTTGAGCAATAATGATGTTATCTGAACTATGTTTGTCAGGTACAAAACTACACTAAGTAAGATTAATTAATTTCTCCATAACCATAATTTTATAGGCTTCATTGCTTAAGGCTAGTAACTGATTCCACCTTAAGAATGAGAGTGATAAGTGTCTCGTTAATCTCTAAAACACTATTGGGATTTAAAAAATATTCTCCACTAGTTTGCATATGTCTGGTCCAACATAATCCCAATTATTCTAGTAAAAAATAGTATGCATACTATTTTTAGTCCTCCCATACTAAAAACAAACTCTTTGATTTCCTAGGAAGTGACATCCCTGCCAATAGAAACAAGATCAAAATTATTTAAAGTAGAAAAAGATTTACTAACAATAAAGGGACAATCAGAAATATCATCAAAATAAAGAGATGAGTAGAAGAAAGTAGCCATGTTCTCCATCACATTGTCGTGAGTTATCCAATTTCCATTATCATCTTGCATAGAAATCACTTTATTCATTCTTATTCTAACTAAAATAGTTCCATGAAAATATTTTGTGTTATGATCCCTGCATTCAATCTATTTGCATCTTGATTTTTGGTACCACATAATCTCTTTTTGAGCAAGAATATTTTCATATTCCTTTTAGAGGTTGACTTGGAGATTTTTTAGAAAATAATTGCTGCTGTGACTGAGACTATTGACAATCCCTTGTAGCCTTCTCATAATTCTATCTTTTTTTCTAAGAATATTACCAAACACCAAATGGTTCCATTTTTTTCCGGGGATCTTTGAAAATCAACAATGCAATTAGTCCAAGAATTTTGCACTCTCTAGCTATTAGAGACCAGATTCTCAAACTCCGAATGCGTTAACCAGGCTGTCAAAAACCTGAAAAGTCTCCTTCTCCTATTAGTTTGATCTGCAGCAAGGAGTTGGAGGCATAAGGAAGTATGGTTAGACTTAAGCATGGGCAAATGCTTGATTCTAGCTTCTGAAAAATTAATTTGCCAATCCACATTACACAATTCCTTATCTAGCTTTTCCACAAGGTTATCCTTTTCTATGTGTATGGCTAACCAAAAAAACCCAAATCAAATAGATCAGTGTTTATAATGCGGGATTGGAACTCAGTACGAACCCCCTGGCCCTGACTCAAAGCCCCTCCTCTAGGTTCACAAGAATACAAAATGGCGTTAAAATCACCCAAAAGGCACCAAGGATCTTCATAGCTCAGGCAAATGTCATGGATATTCTGCCACAATTCTCTTCTTAAATTTTTCTAAGGACTTCCATAAATAGTAGTGATGTTCAAAGGAATATAATCTTTCTCCTTCACCCTCATATGGATAAATTGCATATGAGACTTGAGAATATCAACTTCCCAGAAACTCAAATCTCAGAGCATCCAAATGCCACCAGAAAAGCCTCTGGCTTCCTCCACAAAGTGGCTATCAAAGCCTAATTTCTCACGATTTTTTTTCCTGTCCCAACTAATATGGGTTTCCACAAGAATGTGGAAACTAGCTTCATATTGCCTCTTCGAATCTCTTATTAGGGAAGGGAAGGAGTTACCACCCACCCCACGACAGTTCCAACATAACAGATTCATCATTAAAAAAGAGAAGAAAAAGGGTGTCACCAGATGTTAAGAGTATTGAGATGCCACATGACAAGACACGTGCAACATATTAGAGTTTGTTAGAGAAATCAGTTAGAAGAAAACTGAGTCAGTTACATCTAATAAGAAGTAGTTAGAGCTCACTCACTATAAATACTAATGCACTGTAACAAACTAGTAAGTTCAGCTAATACATCTCATTTTCCAGAAAATTCTCCTCCTTCACTCTCTCTCTCTCTCTCTCTCTCTTGCTCTCTCTCTCTTCTTTCATTCTTGTTCTTCATCTTCAAGAGTCTGATACCTTCACATGGTATCAGAGCTCAACGATCCATGGAGAACACTGCGCCAACACCAAAAGCTCCAACGAGCTTCCTCAATCAGAACACGTTCGCTGCGTTTTCAGCCATTAAACTCAACGAGAACAACTACAAAGCATGGAAGAAACAAGCACTAGCGTGCATAAAGGTGAACAAGCTTCAAAGTCATCTTGATCCAAGGATGGTACCTGCTAGGTTTAGCTCAGAATCAGACAGACATGAAGGAATCGAAGCTCAAAGCTACACAGACTGGGAAGTGCAAGATCAGTGCCTTGTGGCTTGGTTAACAGCAACAATGGAGTCTAACTTTGTCAACCGTGTAATTGAGTACGATTATGCATACCAGATCTGGAATGTGTTGAGTGAATATTTTGAATCTAGAGTCAAATCGAGGATTAAGCAGCTCAAGACTCAGTTAAAGACACTCAAGAAGCACGGTTCTCCAGTCACCGAATACATGGCGAAGATCAATCAAGTTGCTGACGCACTTAGTGCACTTGGAGCTCCACTAACCAAAGACGAGTATATTGAAGCTGCACTGGGAGGGCTTGGCGAAGAATACAATGTTTTCATCACCGTGGCAACAGCAAGGATTGAAGAGACGTCAGAAAGCGAGTTTGAATCTCAGTTGCTCGCTCAAGAAGAATTAGTTGACAGATTTCGAAGGACGGAGCTAGGACCAGTTCAGGCAAACATTGCTCAAAGAGAAGATATTCCAGAAAGATTTCAAGGAAGAGGGTTCAACAACTATAGAGGAGGTTTTCGAGGCTCGAGAGGCAGAGGCTATTTCAGAGGCACAGGAAGGTCATCATGGTGGCAGGGCAGTAGGCCACAATGCCAACTTTGTGGGAAACTTGGCCATACAGCAGTGCAGTGTTTTCATAGGTTCAACCAAGACTTCATGAATCCACAAATGCAGCCCCTCAATGCAGCGCAACCACCTTCAGCAGCATTCCACAATGGAACAAGCTCTCAAAACTCTCAACAAAGATTTCAAGAAGTGAAAACTCAGCCTCCCGCACCACTCAATCCTCAAGCATTCCTTACATTGCCTTCAGCTCTCCCAGACACAGCTTGGTACCCTGATTCGGGTGCATCTCATCACATCACGTTTGACAAAAGGAACCTCATCACAGGATCTGATTATGATGGCACTGAACAAGTGTTTGGAGGTAATGGCCAAGGTATGGATATTGAACACATTGGAAGTTCATTCATGCATGCATCTTTATCTAACAAACCTTTCAAATTGCAAAACCTATTACATGTACCTAATATATCCAAAAATTTAGTGAGTGTAGCCAAATTTGCCTTAGACAATGGTGTGTTTTTTGAGTTTTGGCCTTATCTGTGTAATGTTAAATGTCAGATCTCCAAGAAAATCCTCCTTCAAGGATTGCTTAAAGAAGGACTTTACAAGTTTGAAGGGATCGAAATTGGCCCAAGAACAAAGTCTGTACCTGTTAATCCTACTTGTTTCAATGCAAATACTGTTGAAAACTCCCAAAATACATATGTTGAATCTGAAAATAAGCATGTGCAAGCCACTGCCAATGCGAGTTCAGCATTGAATAATAAAGAGAGAGCTGCTGCACCCTCTCACCTAGCCAAACTGAATTGTAATTCAACGGCAAATAAAGTTGTCACAAGTCCAATTTCAATTTGTAATTCTGCCTCTCAATTGTCTGTAAATACCTTAGTAAGTCCTATTTCAAATGCAGAAGCCCATGTCACTTGTAAAAGGGTTAGTGATACAAGCCAATTATGGCATAGAAAATTAGGACATCCATCTGATAAGGTGGTAACTCTAGTGATGAATCAATGTAATGCTTCAAGTTCTGATAATTCAATGAATAAAATTAGCTATGATCCTTCATTATGCAATGCTTGCTGTATTAGTAAAATTCACCAACTACCTCATCTTGAGTCTCATTCTAACTATGCACCTTTAGACCTTATATTTTCTGACATTTGGGGGCCAGCACCCTTATACAGCAGATCAGGTTGCAGGTATTATATCTGCTTTATTGATGCAAGCACAAGGTATACTTACACATACCTACTGAAGACCAAAAGCCAAGCATTTGAAGCATTTCAGCAATACAAGTCAGCAATCGAACTCAAGACTGGGCTAAAAATCAAAGCCTTACAAACAGACAACGGTGGAGAATACTTGTCCACACCATTCAAGCAGTTTTTGGTAACAAATGGCATTCAACACAGACTTACATGTCCCTATACCCATCAGCAAAATGGCTTAGTAGAAAGAAAACACAGGCATATCACAGAAACCTCACTCACATTGCTAGCCCAAGCTAACCTTCCTTTAAACTTTTGGGATGAATCAACCCTCACTGCCACTTACCTCATTAATAGACTACCCACCCAAACTCTCAACAACAAAACACCTCTTGAAGCCCCAGACCCAAAGTCCCTCAATCACTTTCTTACCATTTCACTCAAGATTACCTCCTCTCCACTGAATAAACCCATATATTCAATAAAATCTCAATTTTAAACATACTACTCCAAGTCTCCAACAATTTCCATAATTTCACGCACGCACGCACACATGCATATATCCTCCTCAATACTCATCAAACTCAAAGATCATCAACAATTCTCAATAACATCATTAATCAATATCAATCATCAAAATCATCACAATCATCAAATTCATCATACATCATCAAATCCACAATCATCAACAACCATTTTCATCCTATCTTAAGGTCCATTAGCTTAAGGTTCACGAAACATTACATATTACATAAAGGAAACCGAAACCATACATTGGCCGATTATCCTCCACGCACAAAACCACTTCACCACAAGCTTTTAAGCCTTCACTCGACACCTAACAACACCAAGAACACTATATATCATGAAAAATAACAAGAATCAAAGCTAGGGTTTATGACATTCAACTAAACACAAGGATTTATCGATATCTTACCTTGTCTAACGAGTTTTGGGGTAAATCCCACTACTCACCCAAGCTAGATTACACCTAAACAATAAGAATACAAAGAAACTCAACAACCTTAAAGCCATTTTCGAAAATGACATAGGGCAGAGAAACTGGGAAAGAAAGAGTGAGTTTCTTACCACTTTGTTTAGATAGAAACAAAGAGCTCGACGAGAGTTTCGCGTGGTCGTAAACGGCTCGTCAATCGGAGCTCTGTAGCTCAATATATGGCCAAAAGAAGAAGGAGAAGATGAATAGTGCTCTTCTTCCTCCCTTCTCTCAAAACCAACTCCCCTCTTTGTGGATTTTTACCAGCACCAACCTTTTTTTTTTTGGGACATGACCAACACCAACCTTTAACATTTTTTTTTGTATTTGATTGGGTTTCTTCACTAATGGTTGGCTTGGCAGGCCTGAATGTGTTTTGGGCCCATTATGCATGTTTTCATTTTCAACTTGTTCATCATGCATGTTGCTAGCCTCCTTATTTTTCATTCCATCCTCATAAAAGACATTGAAACGAGATCCACCTCTTTGATATTGTTGCACATTGCTTGCACCTTCCATAGAAGTCTGAGAATGTTTCCCAATTTGAGCTCCTTTGGTAGCCGTTGAAGATTTCTTCATGATTTGCCTCCGCACCATCATCCAAGGCCCAAAGATTGACCTTTTGATTTGTTTCCTGATAATTAGTGGATACTTGATTATCTTGATGATCCGCGTTGCCATTACAATTAATGCCCGAATTATGATTGGCTTCGTTCCTGTTAGAGCCATCGACAGCATATTGACCTTCCCAGTCACCTTGGTCGATAGGATTCTCACTGCAATTATTAACTCTATGACCATACTTTTCACACAAGAAACATATTAAGTGTAACCCTTTATACTCAATGTTGAGAATGTTCCCTAGCATCGAAATACGCAGAAAAAAGTTTTCTTGAAAGATCGATTTCCATGCAGATCTTAGCAAATCTCCCTCGAGAATTGATAGATGTAACTTTATCGATTTTGAGCATAGTCCCTAAGGCTGAGCCGACCCTCTAAAAAAAGAGGTGGTTGTATAATTCAATTGGCAGATTTGTTATACATATCCATGCTGCTATCTTTTTTATAACATTTTCTGATGATAGAAAAAAAGGTCTTCATCTTTGAACAATCAGATAATGTTTGACAATCATCCACGAGCCTCTAGTGAGAGTATAAGAGTAATCCCCCTCATCTGAAAAATGAACCAAAAAGTAGTTACGATCCATATCAATAACATTAATCTTACCTTTCTTGACCTCGTCTCTATTAAGACGTTGTTCCATGAAAGCTAGGTGAACTCCTTTGCCCAGCACTTTGACAATGAGTGCCGCGTGCCATGGTTTGCACCATTCGTCAAACTCATCCTTCGATATTGGAATAATTGGGCACAGATCAAAACTCGCGGCCTCCTTGACTTGATCATCATTATCCTGATACCAACGATCTTCCGAATTCAACATCTTTTCATCTTCTTCCTCCTCTATTATATCTGTAAGGTTCTCCATTGGAGGTCCTGAAGGAGTGAAGAGAGAATCCTTATAAGAGTATTTTTTTAACAGTTGAAAAGTTGGATGTGGCAACATCCACCACTTCCATACATTCTCCCGATTGATTTAAGTCGACTTCTTCTCAGAGTTTTGACTTTCTTAGTGCTTTGTTGCACCAGATCTTTTTCTTGGGTCGAAACCCTAGCAGAGCTTTTGCTATAAGGTTTTATAACTCGTACGTATTTTTCTCTTACGAGACACTCTACTTTTAGTAGAGAGATTCTACTGGTTAAATTTAAAAGAATATAAAAAAATTTTTAAAAAACCAAAAAAATAAAGAAGGAAATGTTTAATTATTAATTTTTTTAAAAACAAAAAGTGAGAGTAGCGAATAAATATATCATTAATAACCAACTAACCACTTTTGTGCATAGACTCATTTGAAAACGGTGACTTATAAATGTTTGAGAGTAAAAATAAATTGAATTCGAATAAGAATTGTTGAATTTAAATTTAAATTTAAATTTAAATGAAACAATAAGAGGGGCCGCACGCCGCATCAAGAGGCAGAAAAGATATTTTTGTATGCGAGTTTGAAGGTTGTGTGTCGCTCTCTCCGTGGTGTCTCCAAATACATAGAAGCCAGAATTAGGGTTTCTCCATCTTCCCTTTCCAATATTCCTTCCTTCCAATTCAGGGTTTTAATAAATCTCTCAAGTTTCAAGAATACAGATACAGGTTCCTTCTCTTCTTCTCCTCCTTATTCATTCAAACTCCTGTTCCTTTTGCTGCATTGCCTTTTGCTTCCCCATTCTAGATCACCTTGCTTATCCAATCATCTTTTTGCACCGTTTTTAGGGTATTGAAACTCGCCCTACGTTTTGTTTTCGTGTTCATAAATGTGGACACCAGCATTGTTGTGCATATTTATACCCTTTTCTTTTTCCCAATTGTTCTATGCTTGCGTTATTGAATTATAGTTCCTGTTTCTGTTAGGTGCTGATTTGGGTTCGTTGTATTGCAGGGTTTGATTAGGGTTTTTCTATTTCTATCGAGGGTTTTGATTTGGGCAACTAAGGACACGAAGGAAGAAAAGGGCTTTCTTTTGGAGTGTTTTTTTTTCCCCTTGTTTGTGATTGACTATGCGAGCTTCATGGGCTGATTTGGCTGCGAATACTGCAGCTGAGAACGCAGGTGCTGGTACTTCAGTCAATAATGCTGGAACTGGTAACAGTTTACCTCCTTCAAGGTCTACTTATGTGCCTCCGCATCTGAGGAACCGGCGGCCTTTGGCTGAATCACCTGCCCCTCCGTATAGTGGCAGTACAACTTCTGGTTCTGGGGCTGGTACAGCTAATGCTGGATCACGTTGGGGTGCACCTCGTGCCGAGAACCGTTCTGGGGTTGGCAGCAGTGGTGGCCGAGGAAATGTATGGGGGAACAGAAGTGCGGGTTGGGATCGCGGAAGGGACCGTGAGGTCAATCCATTTGGAGATCAGGATGATACGGAGCAACCATTTAATGAGCAAGAGAACTCGGGGATAAATTTTGATGCCTATGAGGACATTCCGGTGGAGACAAGCGGGGATAATGTGCCACCACCTGTGAATACATTTGCTGAAATTGACTTGGGTGAAGCGCTTAATCTTAATATAATGAGGTGCAAATATGTTAAGCCGACGCCTGTTCAACGGCATGCCATACCAATTTCCCTTGCTGGAAGGGATTTGATGGCCTGTGCACAGACTGGTTCTGGAAAGACGGCTGCTTTCTGTTTCCCAATTATCAGTGGAATTTTGAGGGGCCAACCTGTGCAAAGGCCACCTCGCGGGGTGCGTACAGTTTATCCACTTGCCCTTGTTCTCTCACCAACTAGGGAGCTATCAATGCAAGTGAGTTGATTATATTGACTATGTATTGTGACATATTTAAATTTGGTGCAGTTTTGCAGTGAAAATATATGGGAAATGTTGTGATTTGGTTTCAGATACATGAAGAGGCTAGGAAGTTTGCATATCAAACAGGGGTTAAGGTGGTTGTTGCTTATGGCGGAGCTCCAATAAACCATCAGGTTTCTCTGCAATTGTTTATCTTTTTTTGGTTCTCTGTTCTCTTTTACCTAGGATTAGTTATGCTACTATTGATGCTATTTTTGAGATGCTTCAATTTTTGTCGTAGTTGCTCCATTGAATGATCTATGTTCTCCACCTAATGAGATAGGGTATGAGTGTTTATGAACTACAGTTTCTTTGGAAATGTGAAGATGTGCTGATTAAGCCATAAATTACCAATCATAGTTTGAGAGTATCTGGAAATTTTATAAACATGTCACTGTAGCTGGTGTGCTTTTGTTCTTGCTGCAAATTTGGCTGAATTGATCCAATTTGTAGGCTAGAGTCTAGATGCTGTATAGCCTATAATGAAATATCTTACTTATCAATGGCAGTATGAACATTTAGTATCTGATATTATATCTCACTAATAAGTTATGAATTTTCCAGCTACGAGATCTTGAGAAGGGGGTGGACATTCTTGTCGCAACTCCTGGAAGACTGGTAGATTTGCTGGAGAGAGCTAGAGTTTCACTTCAGATGATCAGATATCTTGCACTAGATGAGGCAGATAGGATGCTGGATATGGGTTTTGAGCCACAAATAAGGAAGATTGTTGAACAAATGGATATGCCCCCTCCAGGTGTAAGACAGACTATGCTATTCAGTGCCACATTTCCTAAAGAGATACAGGTTTAGTTCATTCTTTAAATTTCTGGAAGACCTTTTATCTATGTTAGCAAGATATGCTTTTAGTGTATTGTAGGACTTGGGGGCGTTGCTTATCTGAGAAACATATATTTTCTCTCTCTCTCTCTCTCTCTCTCTCTCTCTCTCTCTGTAAAATGTTGATTGGTGTTAGTAATGGCGGTGGCTAACATATTAGGAGTTTCTTTTTACATCTTTATCATTATGGGCAGTAAGTTTGGTGGGGGAGTGTTTGTAGAGTATGCAGTGGGGAGCTTTACATGCAGTCGAATCTGTTTTTCTACACAATATATGTTTGCCATTTTAACATTCCCTACTCAGTTGAGGCGAAGTTTTGCTGTATCGGTGGTGGCTGAAATGAGTGGAAGATGATTTCAGGGTTGACATTGATCTTACTATTGCTGATTAGTACTCGTTGACGTTCAGGGTTTGGATTTAAATATATTTAGCTTATGCTTGGTTGGATTGAGATGGGTATATTGATAATTACATTCATTGAAGGTTCAGGTGTTAAAGACATAAAATCCATTAGCGTTTATTTTCTTTGGTAATACTGATTTGGCTCCTTTATAAAGGGAGTTTGTAATATGATTAAATTTGACACTAACCATTTTTGCATTATTTTATTGGGGTTCGCACACAACGCAACTTATTCATTATAATTGGTTAGAAATTGTCTTACAAATCTTCTGCTCAATTTTGTGCTGATTTCAGGGTTTCCTAGAACCATTTCTATTTACATTTTTTTTCTTGGGGTGTTAGTCCTGTTGATTATCAACAAGAAAAAAAAATATTACAAATCTCCAAACTTCTACTTAAATCCGGTTAAATACAAATAAACTACTATTGAGGAAAAGAGTAAACTACCAACTCGGTCCCTACTTGACGGAAAACGCTGAGTTGTCACGTTTGAAGCGTGACCTGTCACATGAGCCGGATGATGTGTTCATTCAGTAACTAGGTGGATAAGTTCAAATGGACAGGGGCTAAATTGTCCAACTCCTTCACCCTATAAACAACATCGTTTGCGCGGGAATTAACGTTTTAGTTGCTTCTGAAACAACGTGTTTCTATAAAACCCCATCCTCCAGCCTTTACATTTACAAGAAAATCCTAGGAGAAAAGCTTCCTCACTTCTCGAGACCACTGTGGATGCTGGGTTGGTGGAGGGAAGAGCTGACGTTGCTGCTTACAAGGGTGCTGACGACGTCATAATTGACAGCAGTTTGGTGGTGTTGTTGATGGAGCTGGACGGAATCCTGTGACGACGCTTCACACAATCCAGGTTAGTGATTTTCTATATAGTATTTGTCCCTTGTGCTTTGTGTGGTCCAACATTTTGATTCTCCTTCTGACAACGCACCATTGTTGTCTGCAACCCTTTGTGGTCCTGGTTATGGAAAAGTTTAAATAACCCTAAACTTTTGTGCATTTTTGTAAAAAATAAATAATACAATGATGGTCATTCTTGTGAAAACATTTTTATTGTTAGGGAGAGTTTATTGCAGATGTATGAATATATGGTCATTCCTGTGTTTCACCATGGGAGAAGATTTGTCAGAAACTCTGAGGGTGTTCTATGCTACTTGCATGGTAAAGTGAAGAGGTTTTCCCCTTTAGACTTGGATTACGTAAATTTCTTTGACTTCATTGAATTATTTAAAGAATTGGGTTACCGGGAGTATAAGCAGATGTTTTGGCTTGATATGGGAGAACCTAATATGGAAGATGGACTTCATGTAACTAGAGGAGATATAGAAATTAATCAGATGAGGGAGGGTAAGCTGAGGTACAAGGAAACTGATGAGCTATACATCTATTTTGAACACGATGTGGATATGCCTGAAGTAGTTGAAGAAGATGTGGCTGGGGAGACTGTTGTGATGGATTCATCGTCATCATATCATCTGATGATGGATATGAGACAACAGAGGATGAGCCTTACAAGCCTCCTTCTCCTGGATTTGAGGCAGATGATAGCAGTAATGAGGAAGAAAAAAAACAGAAGAAAAAGGTTCCAAAAAAAGGAGTTTCAACAAAGAAGAAGATGAGTAATGAGGCTGCTGGGTATGAAACTGAAGATAAGAGTACTGATGAGGATAAAAGAACTAAGAAGAAGACTATAGTGTGCCTAAAAAAATAGTATCACCTAAGAAGAATGAGAGTAAGAAGGGTGGTTCATCTAGTAGTAGGCCAAGCCAATCACCAAGAACTGCTAAGAAGAGAACTTCTAAAAAATATTCCGGTGTTAGAAGAAGGCATATCTTAAGAGATGGATCTGGCAAGGAGGGGATAGAGGGTCAAAATAATGGGCTGGGACCAAGTATTGGGGCTGGACAAACAAAGAAGAGACATGGGCCTGTAGGTGGATCAGGTGAGGGTCCTAGTATGGGTGATGGGCCTAGTAACCCAAGCTCAGTCCCAACTGATGTGGAGATGGATAGTGATTATGAGAAACCATATGAGTATGAGAGTGAGGCTTTTAATAGCCCAGTTTCTTCTGAGGATGAGGGAAGGACAGCATATGACTCTTTTAGTGAGGATACTGAGTATGGAGAGGTAGTGTTTAAGGTTGGTCAGATGTTCCCAACAATGGACTTATTTAAGAAGGCTTTGAAAGACTATTTTATATTTGAGGGAAAGGATGTGTTATACATAAAAAATGAGAAGCATAGGCTAAGGGCAGCATGTGCTACTGAGGATTGTCCATGGTTGATTTTAACCTCATGGAATAATGCTAGTAGGTGTTTCCAGGTGAAAACTCTGATAGATGAGCACACCTGTGCTAAAGACTATGGTAGCAACATGGCCGATAGGGGTTGGGTGGCATCGAAACTCATTAAGACTTCATCGAAGTTCATTCCTACCCCTGAGTTTAGACCTCCGAGGCAAACTTGATGTCTGTTGCGTGGCTGTTGACATAGATGATATCAAATTGAACTCTTTTTGTTATTATTTTGATGTTGGTGTTTACAAATTTAGGAAAAACTTTGCTTTATTTGAAAGTGTATGTATGCATGTTTAAGTTAGTTTGAAACTCTACTAGATTTAATTGGAAGATGTTTTGGGTTTAAGGCTACATGTTGGCCTTCTTTTTGTTGTTAAAGGGCTATATGTTGTCCCTTTTTTTATGCTGAACAAGGACATGATTGATTGTTTTGTGTACATGTTTTATATAAAACATCTTTTGTGTTTCTTTATCTAACATTTTTCATTGATTAATTTGTGTAACTACATGCTGCTAGAATGCATCAAATTAGTAACAGACTATTTTCATTGAATAAAATCATTTTCTCATCTGAAACAACATACATACTTCTGAAGTTAGCAACACAAATTAAAAATTAAACAACATACACTTTTTAAAACATACACTTTAAAACTAGTATCACATAATGTTTCCTGCTAGCCAAATGCCTTAAATTTGGATATCACAATTCCAAATACAAAAACAATAACCACAGCTTTAACATTAACGCAGCTAGTACCACTATTGGTATTACAATGTTTAGGTTCCAACTCTAACCCAGTCACTCTACCCTCTAGTTCCCTGAGTTTTTCAGCATCAACAACAGCAGCATTGGGTATCTGACTTTGATCTAGCTTCCAACCCTCCATAAAAGAAGAATTTCTGGGTAACACTTCAAATAATGCAACATAATCATCCAACCATGCAAAAAATTTGCAATGCGATGTTGAACTCTATAGAATATACCCATAGCTAAGAAGATGTCACAAGGAGTTAAAATCAAAGAAATTTAAATTAAATTTCAAATTACCTTGAAGTGTGGACATCTATAAAATAACCTGTTAGGGTTTTGCTCTGTTGAGGAGAGAAACAGTATCGCATGCGCCCCACAACGGCATCGTGGAGCAATGAACTTCTTCTTCTTCTTCGGCACACCAACACTTCCTACAGATACGCTAAGAGCACTTTTGCCTTCCTCTTTAAAAACTTATCTTCCACTCCCATCAATGGAACTCGACGGTGGTTCTTTACTGCTGCTCATGCTTCCTGCTGGGTTTTCTTGTAAATGTGAAGGCTGGAGGATGGGGTTTTATGGAAACACGTTTCAGAAGCAACTGAAACGTTAATTCCCGCTCGAACGACGTCGTTTATAGGGTGAAAGAGTTGGACAATTTAGCCCCTGTCCATTTGAACTTGTCCACCTAGCCACTGAATGAACACGTCATCTAGCTCATGTGACAGGTCACGCTTCAAACGTGACAGCTCAGCATTTTTCGTCAGGTCTCACCGGAAAATAACGCACAGGAACTGCGTTGTGTGACGGAACTAGAGGATAGGGACCGAAGTAGATCAATTTTATTTTGAGAAGTCACATTGTCATTCTTAAAAATGGACAGAGACCGAATTAATAGTTCACTCTCCAAAAAAATTGAAAGGATCCCCAAATCATTTCAGAATTTGTTGGGCATTGTTGGAATCGGTGCACCAATTTGCATTTTGCAAACCGTCACCTAAACCACTTGCCTTTTTCAAGTGTAATGATTGCGCGCAACACTTGGAAAAAAAAAGGAATTGACTAATTAGTTTAAATACAAGGTATAAGGAGGAAAATATTAGTAACTTAACGATAAATTACTAAGATGATACCAAAAAGCGCATGTTATTGACAAGAGAGTAAACATTTAATTTGGTTCTTAAAAAATTTGAAATTGTATATTTTGATTTTCAATAAATTTTTGTTAATTTAGGGGTTCTTGAGATATATTGATCTTTTTGTATGGAGGACTAATTTGTTTTACAATGATATTTAAAATTTAATTGTATTATAAAAAATTTATTAGAGACTTATTTGTTTAATACGGATATTAAATATTTTATTATAAGTGATAGTGAAACTAAACTATCTGAACTCACCAGAAGAAAAGAACTCGCTCGAAGTGAGATAATAAAGAGAAATAATGGACAAATTGCTTGTTTGTACGTCATTCTCGAAAAAGATATTTTTTTTTAACAAAAATAAAAGTGATTTTATATTTGGATATCTCATGTAAAAAGATCTTTTTATCTATCAATTATGTTTGGATAAAATAAGATAAAAATACTTTTTTGTTCATTTATTATGTGAAAAATATATTTTTTTAAGAAAAAAAGATGTAAATTATAACTTCTCAAAAAAAATATTTTTTTGATTTTTCTATTACTTTTACTTTTACTATTAGAAATTTGTCAAACACACTAAAAAATAAAAAAAATATTTTTTCATTGAAAAAATATCCTTTTTTATCGATTTAATGGCGCCCAAACAAGCACAAATAAGACAACAGAGAATTAATATTCCCATTGTAGTGAAAAAGGCCATTAGTTACGTATATGTTGTACTCTAAAGTATTTAGTTGATCTTTATCAAGCATTTTTAAAATAATGACAAAAAAAAAAAAAACAAATTGTTAACGTTCTTATAAATACTTTCCCTCTCTTTCGTTGTTTCGTTTCTGCGATCTTTCAAATTTCCCTTGCATTCGTTCGTGCTGCATTCTTGCGTTTTCGAAGGCTTTTGCTTCCAACCCCTATTTCCGGATAAAGGTTAGTTCTTTCCCCTTCTGTAATATGCGTTCTATTTGCGTGTCTTTATCTTGTGGGTAGATTTGGTTTGTAGGCTTTAGTTCCGTACTCCTTCCCTTAGAGACCGTGTGTTGATTTTCCTTTTCTTTTGTAGGTTTCTTGTCACCCTTTTTAAGAAAAAGAAAATGGCTTCCGTAGATGCTCTCTCCCAGTGGGTTGATGTTACGATCCTAGGGGAGGAGCCCTCGGTTGATACTGAATTTATTACCCACCTTCGTACTCACTATAGAATTTGCGCTTCTGAGGAAGATGAGCCGAAGTACGAGTTGGTAGTCCCGGGTCCGGAAGACCGGGTTTGCTTCGGGAGGGCCGACGAGACGGACCCTCATTTCTTTTTTATGTATGAGAGTATGGTCACTCGTTTGGGCGTTTTTCTCCCTTTTTCAGAGTTTGAAATGTCTGTATTGCGTCATTGCCGGGTTGCTCCCACCCAGCTTCACCCCAACTCTTGGGGTTTTCTAAAAATTTATCAATTTATCAGCCAGGCCCTAGAGTTTCCGACTTCTCTGAGGATTTTCTTTTACCTCTTCCACATGACCAAGCCCTTTAGTGGGCTAAATAATAAGCAACAGTGGGTGTCCTTCCGAGCCATACAAGGTCGGAGACTTTTTACCCTTTTTGACGAGTCCTTTCATGACTTCAAGAACTACTTTTTCAAAGTGCAAGCTGTAGAGGGTCACCACCCCTTTTTCCTGGATGATCATTCTTCTCCCCGATTTCCTTTATATTGGCTGGAGGCCTCCCCTTGCGAGAAATATGGTCTGGACGACTTAAATGAGGTAGAAGCAGCCATTGTGGGGTTCCTCCGAGAAGTGTGGGGGAGGGCCCCATACTTGGATACTAAAAAATTTCTCCAGGGGTCGCCGACCTTTGTCCAGTCACAATTAGGTAGCTTTTTGTGTTTCTCGCTTATTTCCGATTTGCGATTTCTTTTACCGACTTGTTTGATTTTTAGCTACCAATTTGTTTTTGCAGAGATGGCAAAGATAAACGCTCAAGAGTCTTACCAGAGGGTTCAGGAAGCCAAGGCCAAGTCTCGAGCCAGATCTGGTGGTGTTAGGGCAGTTGTCTCTCCTCCTCCTCCTCGGAATGTTGGGACTCCCTCTCAACCCATTGTAATTTCTTCCTCTGCTCCCTCTCTGCCACCCCCTCCCGTCCGACCTACTCCCGAACCAGAGCCAAAGAAGCGCAAGATCCTAGAGTCTGGCGTTTCTGGTGAGGCAGACGCTCTTGCGTTCGTCCGGAAGAACATTTATCCTCATGCTCGCATGAGTATGGATGATGTTTCTGTTCGGCACTACCTCACCACTGTGGTTGAGGAGAGTCTTAAGACGGCGGGGGTTTGTGGCAAACTCTTAGATATATTTGAGAAGACTCCTATCAGCTTTTTAGGGACGACCTCGAGGGTCGAGGAGCTGGAAGGTAGGCTTCGTATATATCAGGATCATGAGAGGGAGTTGGAGGGGGAAGTTGCCAAGCTGAAGGAGGAGAGAGACAGCCTCCGGGAGAAGGGGAAGAAGGTTCAAGCCCAATGTAACATGGAGATGGATTTGAGGAAAGCAGCGCAAGCCAGCTACAACAGTTTATTTGCTGATCTTGTGTCTGTAAAGAATGACTTGCTGAATGCTCGGAAGGCCTATACCGAGTTGGAGGACTCTATTGCGGATGGTGCTGACGAGGCTTGGAGGATTTTCAAGGAACAGGTCGGAGTTATTGCTCCTGACTTGGACCTTTCTCCTTTGGATCCTGATAAGATTGTTATTGATGGTGCCATCGTGGATCCTCCTGTCCCCGTGGTGGAGTCTGAGTCTGATTTAAAGACTCGGGGGCAGAGGATCATAGAGTCCCCTCCTCGCTCTAAGGACGCTCCGAGTTCCTCTACCATTCCTCCGACTTCCTCTTCGACTCCTGCTCCTGGCGTTCCCCCTGACTTTGCTGGTGGTGATCCTCTTAAAAAGTGATTTTGGCTATTGGGGCCCGGCCTGTGGGCCCCTCTTTAAACTCTTTATTTATTTTGGTAGTGTTTGAACAATTTTTTGGCCTTTTAAGGCCGTAAACAAAACACTTTATAATACCCTTTTTAATAAGGGTTTTGTAGGTTAAAAAATAAGTACCCTTTTTTGGATAAGGGTTTTGAGTTACCTTATGCGCGCATGCTTTTTCTGTTCGTGGTTCTTTTGACTCTTTGATCTTTTCTAGAAAAACCTTTTCTTTGGGGCTTGCCTGCTTTTCTGAATTTCCTTGATTCTCAAGGCAGCCTTACTATTTTTTCTTAGTTTTTCCTTATCTCTTTTTGTTATTCCTAGTACTCAATTTTGTTTTATTGAGTTTTTCGTGACTTAGGCTACTTTTGCGATTCATTTTAACTTTACTCGGTTTCGTTTTCCGACTTATGAGTCAGATTGCTTCCGAGTTTATCATGATCGACTTCTATAGCCTCTTTACGCCGACTTGTACCTCGTCGTTTTATCCTGACGACCATCTAGGTCGGTTCATGGGATTTTCACGTTTTGTCGAGCTTAAATCGGCGCGTTTCGTAGAAAGAAAATAAAAAAGGGAATTTAAAAGAGATATTTAAGATGAAAAAGATCTTTATTAATCGAGGAGGTACCTTATTGCTACTAAGGGCTTTTGATAATTTATTTCCCTTAGTCCCTACTATGATGCCTCGTTAAAAACCCTTCTTCAGAAAAAACCCTTTGATTCTGGGAAAAAATCATGAAGCTGGGAAAAGAGTACATCAGGGAGTAGAGTTCGCTTTTAACTGTAGTACCTTTTCATATTACAAGCATGCCATGACCTTGGTAACTCGGTGCCGCCTAAGTCGGTCACCTTATAATAGCCTTTTCCTAAGACCTCCTTGACCTTGTATAGTCCTTTCCAATTAGCAGCGAGTTTTCCCTCCCCCAATTTGTTGACTCCAATGTCGTTTCTGATTAAGACTAAGTCGTCAGGGGTGAAACTCCTTCGAATGACTTTTTTGTTGTACCTTGTAGTCATCCTTTGTTTCAACGCTGCTTCTCTTATCTGAGCTTCTTCTTGGACTTCAGGGAGCAAGTCGAGCTCTTCTTTGTGCCCCTGTATATTCCTGATCTCGTCGTGGAAAATCACTCTTGGGCTTTGCTCGTTGACCTCTATTGGGATCATGGCTTCTACGCCATAAACTTTTCTAATTTGTGATACCTTAGCTCAGGGCCCTGTAGTACTTTACTGATGAAATAGATTGGGTGTTGACTGACCTCGTCTTCTCTTATCAAGGCTGCTGAGACAGCCTTGTCTGCCACGGATAGGTATAGGACGAGGTCTTTTCCGGCTATAGGTCGGGTCAAGATAGGAGGTTGGCTCAAGAACTTTTTGAACTCCTGGAACGCCTCCTCGCATTCGGGAGTCCACTCAAACTGGTGCCCCTTTTTCAGTAGGGAGAACAGTGGAAGGGACCTTAATGCTGATCCTGCCAAAAATCTGGAGAGAGCTGCTAGTCGGCCATTCAGCTGTTGGACTTCTCTCAAACAAGTCGGGCTTTTCATCTCTAGGATAGCTCTACACTTGTCGGGATTGGCTTCGATCCCTCTTTGTGTTAGCATGAATCCTAGGAATTTTCCTGCCTCCACTGCGAAGGCGCACTTTGCAGGATTTAGTCTCATCCCGTGCAACCTTATGGTATCAAAGACTTGTGAGAGGTCGGATAGGAGGTCGACTTCCTCCTTGGTTTTTACCAACATATCATCGACATATGCTTCCATTAAGCTCCCTAAGTGGGGGGCAAACACCTTATTCATCAGCCTCTGATATGTGGCCCCTGCATTTTTCAATCCAAATGGCATGACCACGTAGCAATAGTTGGCTTTGGGCGTGATGAATGATGTTTTTTCCTGGTCTGGTTCATACATCGGGATTTGGTTATATCCTGAGTAAGCGTCCATGAATGACAGGTATTGATACCCCGAGCTAGAGTCCACTAGGGCGTCAATACTTGGTAGTGGATAAGGGTCCTTGGGACATGCCTTATTTAAGTCGGTGTAGTCGACGCACATTCTCCATTTACCGTTTTGTTTTTTGACTAGCACTACATTGGCTAGCCATGTTGGATATTTGACTTCTCTGATGAAACCGGCTTCTAGGAGCGCCTGCACTTGCTCTTCTACTACTAGGGTTCGCTCTGGGCCAAGCTTGCGTCTTCTTTGTTGCACAGGTCGGGACCCTGAGTAGACCGAGAGCTTGTGAGACATGAGCTCGGGATCTATCCCAGGCATGTCGGAGGCCTTCTAGGCGAAGAGATCGGAGTTATCTCTTAGGAGCTTAGTCAACGCTTGTCTTAGGGTTTCCCCTAGGTTGGCTCCTATGTGAGTGTTTTTTCCTTCCTCTTCGCCGACCTGAATCTCCTCAGTTTTTCCCCCGGGCTGTGGTCGCAGTTCTTCTTTAACCCTTGCTCCCCCGAGTTCTATTGTGTGGACTTCTTTGCCTTTTCCTCTCAGGTTTAGGCTTTCATTGTAGCACTTCCTTGCCAGCTTCTGCTCTCCCCTTACCGTTGCTATCCCCGACGAGGTCAGGAACTTCATGCAGAGGTGGGGTGTCGATACCACCGCTCCGAGTCGATTAAGGGTAGCCCTGCCGATTAAAGCATTATAAGCCGACCCCACGTCGATGACTATGAAGTCTATACTCATTTCTCATCTAAACCTAGTTTGTCGAAAGCGGGCTTAAAAAGGATGTCTGCTGAGCTTCCTTGGTCCACTAGTGTTCTGTGTAAATGGGCATTTGCCAGGATCATGGTAATTACCACTGGGTCATCGTGCCCGGGGATTATTCCTCGCCCGTCTTCCTTTGTGAATGAAATGGTCGGAAGGTCGGAGGACCCCTCTTCGACCTGGTGGACTCTCTTGAGATGTCTTTTACGAGAGGATTTTGTGAGTCCCCCTCCCGCAAATCCTCTTGAGATCATATGGATATGTCTCTCCGGAGTTTGTGGTGGTGGGTCTCTTCTATCCGTATCTTCTCACTTTCTTTTTCCATGACCGTCCGACCTTTCTATGAGATATCTGTCAAGCCGACCTTCTCTGGCCAACTTTTCTATCACATTTTTAAGGTCGTAACAGTCATTTGTGGAGTGCCCATATATCTTATGGTACTCACAGTAATCACCGCGGCTCCCCCCTTTTTTATTTTTAATGGGTCTGGGGGGAGGCAGCCTTTCGGTATTGCAAATTTCTCTGTATACATCCACTACAGGAATTTTCAGTGGAGTATAAGAGTGGTATTTTCTTGGCCTATCGAGGCCGAGTTCTTCCTTCTTCTTCGCTTCCCTCTCCCTCTCTTTCGTTGAGGGAGGGTGCCCGATTCGCAAACTCGGGTCTCTTAGCCTAGCGTTTTCTTCCATATTGATGTACTTTTCAGCTCTTTCCTGTACATCATTTAAAGAGGCGGTCCGACTTTTAAAGTTGCTCATATGATGTTTTGGATCGGTGGTTCCATCGTAGAGGTCCATATCAGGGCTTCTAAAGTTTCTCGGAACTTTTGCCCTCATTATGTCCTCGCTAAACGGATCTTTCTCTCCTAAGGGAGAATCTTCTCTCAAAACTGGTCGGAGGGAGACTGTCGAACCACTTCATCGCTGCTTTTGACAAGGTTGTCGGGAAAGCTTTGCATCGCGTAGCGTCAGAAGCGTCAGAAGCGTACATCCGACTTTTAAAGTTGCTCAGATGATGCTTTGGATCGGTGGTTCCATCGTAGAGGTCCATATCGGGGCTTCTAAAGTTTCTCGGCACTTTTGCCCTCATTATGTCCTCGCTAAACGGATCTTTCTCTCCTAAGGGAGAATCTTCTCTATCATCGTGGGAATTCCGACTTTTGAGGGAGGATTCTAACTTTAAGAGTTTTCTTTCTAACTCTTTTCGTCGCTCCATCTCCTCTTTTAGGTTCTTTTCAGCTTCCCTTTGTCGTTCTCGCTCCTGTTCTAGCTGCTCGAGTCGGCTATGGATTAATCCCATAAGCTCACTAGCGTGGGAGGGTCCTTCTTTTTCTGATTCGCGCCCCTCCGAGGAGTTCACCTTCGGATTTTTGATTCCGGAGGTGCCTTCCCTATGTTGATCATTGGCTTCCTGGTGGAGGTTCTGATCTGCTTCATTGTTTCC